>NC_139623.1:96387625-96392625 GCF_964638095.1 Poromitra crassiceps | reverse complement strand
AGGCCTTATTGCAAACTGAACACAACCTATAAACATGCAAAGTAAGCATTTGTATAAGAGTTTGTCATTCTGGATGAGTTTGCCTTCTGAGTTCCTTAGTGTCTTATTGGTGATAAATATTGCAACCATGTGATTGTCTGGGTGACATCAGTTTCTTAATGACTGAAAAATTAAAGGTCAAAGTAATGCTTTTCAGATTACTGTTTTACATTAAACTACAAATTAAACCATGCTTAAATACAAATGACACATTCTTTTAATTGTATCTAATTATTAATATTTTCCGAGACATAATAACAAGTACAAGTAATAAATTAAATAATATGTGTCTGTGTGTTTGCAATATTGCTGTAGGTTTTGTTTGGAATGACAGAAAGCAAGCCAGGAATACACACGGACAATACTGCACCACAACCACTAACCTCCAGATCATTATAACTTTGATACAACAGCAGTCACAATACTGTACATGTCATTTCAATGAGAGAGATTGACTTTTCCTTTTTCCATACCTTCATTTAGTATGTGAACTTGTGATTTCTCCTGGATTTTGAAGCAGCAGCGGCAGAGTGTCATTGGCAGGTCAGCTGCTGTGACAGAGGGAGGATAATGGTATCGTGGCTAAATGATAATGTTACAGCTGATCAGCGCTATCTTTGAAACGGCTGTTTTCATGACCCGTGATTGCTGTTTGGCCATTTTGTAGACAAGTTGAGAACGCATTTAGCCTATTCACACTGTTGCTAATAAGCCAGTTTATGCCTTATTGAGTGGAATGCCCAAATCTTTTATCACGTTAATTTGGAACAATGATCAAACCGTTGCGCCAGAGCTGTTAGTTTATGCTGTATGATAAGCAAATGTAATGGTCCTTCCCCAGCCAATCACAACTGGATATTTTCCCTGGCTATGATAACGATCAAAACCCTGATAAGAAAAGAAATGACATTGTTGTAGAACTGCCTCATGGTCAGGAGGCACAGAGAGAGAGCTGAACTGTTAGCACAGCTATCATACAACTTGAGAGAGTATGACAACTTTTCCTAAAACGTTTTGTTTTATTAGGCTACTACAACACATTACAACATTCCACACCAAGCTAAATGCAAGATTCATCATTTTGTAGATAGAGTCATCCATAAAGCCACAAAAACCTCAGTGTGTCATTTGAGTGTGACTGTTTGCAATGCAAAGATGAAGGTAGTGTTAAGCTGCTGCTGAGAAAGCAGACCCTGGTCAGTCTAGATGAAGTTAGTGTTAAGCTGCTGCTGAGAAAGCAGACCCTGGTCAGTCTAGATGAAGTTAGTCTTAAGCTGCTGGTGAGAAAGCGGACCCTGGTCAGTCTAGATGAAGTTAGTCTTAAGCTGCTGGTGAGAAAGCGGACCCTGGTCAGTCTAGATGAAGTTAGTCTTAAGCTGCTGGTGAGAAAGCGGACCCTGGTCAGTCTAGATGAAGTTAGTCTTAAGCTGCTGGTGAGAAAGCGGACCCTGGTCAGTCTAGATGAAGTTAGTGTTAAGCTGCTGCTGAGAAAGCGGACCCTGGTCAGTCTAGATGAAGTTAGTCTTAAGCTGCTGGTGAGAAAGCGGACCCTGGTCAGTCTAGATGAAGTTAGTGTTGAGCTGCTGCTGAGAAATCAGACCCTGGTCAGTCTAGATGAAGTTACTGTTGAGCTGCTGCTGAGAAAGCAGACCCTGGTCAGTCTAGATGAAGTTAGTCTTAAGCTGCTGCTGAGAAAGCAGACCCTGGTCAGTCTAGATGAAGTTAGTCTTAAGCTGCTGCTGAGAAAGCGGACCCTGGTCAGTCTAGATGAAGTTACTGTTGAGCTGCTGCTGAGAAAGCAGACCCTGGTCAGTCTAGATGAAGTTAGTCTTAAGCTGCTGCTGAGAAATCAGACCCTGGTCAGTCTAGATGAAGTTAGTGTTAAGCTGCTGCTGAGAAAGCGGACCCTGGTCAGTCTAGATGAAGTTAGTGTTGAGCTGCTGCTGAGAAATCAGACCCTGGTCAGTCTAGATGAAGTTACTGTTGAGCTGCTGCTGAGAAAGCAGACCCTGGTCAGTCTAGATGAAGTTAGTCTTAAGCTGCTGCTGAGAAAGCAGACCCTGGTCAGTCTAGATGAAGTTAGTCTTAAGCTGCTGCTGAGAAAGCAGACCCTGGTCAGTCTAGATGAAGTTAGTGTTGAGCTGCTGCTGAGAAAGCGGACCCTCGTCAGTCTAGATGAAGTTGCTGTTGAGCTGCTGCTGAGAAAGCAGACCCTGGTCAGTCTAGATGAAGTTAGTCTTAAGCTGCTGCTGAGAAAGCGGACCCTGGTCAGTCTAGATGAAGTTAGTGTTGAGCTGCTGCTGAGAAAGCGGACCCTGGTCAGTCTAGATGAAGTTAGTGTTGAGCTGCTGCTGAGAAAGCGGACCATGGTCAGTCTAGATTAAGTTAGTGTTGAGCTGCTGCTGAGAAAGTGGACCCTGGTCAGTCTAGATGAAGTTAGTGTTGAGTTGCTGCTGAGAAAGCGGACCCTGGTCAGTCTAGATTAAGTTACTGTTGAGCTGCTGCTGAGAAAGCGGACCCTGGTCAGTCTAGATGAAGTTAGTGTTGAGCTGCTGCTGAGAAAGCGGACCATGGTCAGTCTAGATTAAGTTAGTGTTGAGCTGTTGCTGGGAAAGCGGACCCTGGTCAGTCTAGATGAAGTTAGTGTTGAGCTGCTGCTGAGAAAGCGGACCCTCGTCAGTCTAGACCCTGGTCAGTCTAGGGAGAAACTGAAACTATGGGGCTGATGGGTTGTGGAGCTGGCTCTGGTTCGCTGGCGCCACATCCCCCTGAGCTGGTGAGAATGTGGGGGCTGTGCTCTTGCCTTTGAAGCTTTACCTCCCACTAATTCTGGCCTTCCAATTTCCACACACTGCACAGACACCCCCCCCCCCCCCTCATCCTCTTCCCCTCCCCTTCCCTTTGTTTCCCTTATAAGGACTGGCCCGGCCATTTCCTCAGCTTTTCTGTGGGAGGTGGCGCGCTTGTTTGTGAATACGGACAGGTCAGGAGAATAGCGGCGTCATTTTTCCTGTCATAGATGAGCAGTCACTGGAATCTGACGTTGAAACCAAGTGTATGCACACATTTCTGTCCAGCACAGTCTAATAGCCTTGTGAAGCATTCCTCCCTTTCCCAAATCGCTCAAGAAGATATTTGATCTTGCATTTTGCCTAATTACATTTTACTCATAGCCTCAGCTTTATGACTAATTGGTTGATAAATAATTTGAAGGCCAACAATGGCAGCTGGTGTCCAGTGGGGAGTGACAGAGCTAAATGATAGCAACAAACACCATCACTAATCAGTCCGAACAGAATAAACAACATGTACAGTCAGAACAAAATCAACATCTCTGATACTGTCTCTGTTTTGACTTATTGGCTACATTTAGCTTCCCAGACTATTGGGTGAAATAGTAAGGAGCAGGTAAGTATCCTCTCGCATCACATTATCACTACCTTATAGTACAGTAGTAGTATAGTAGTTACAGTAGTATAATGCAAATGAAGAATGTTTAATTTCCGCTCCCCGTTCATTCACAGAACCTCCTGGTCCAAATGATGTCATAGTGATGTCAGTGGCCATTTAACTGATAGCCAATAAACACACCATTTCATAATGATTGAACTCAAATGGAGTCAAATCAAGTCAAGCCAATTTATTTATAGTCACAAAGTGCTTCACGGAGCTAAAAGGGACATAAAAACAGATACAGATGTAACCTCAAAATGGTATTCAAGAATGACAAGCTTGACTTGTCAAGTATAAATTAATCTGACCAAAGTCAAGCCATGCTCAGTTTCAATTGAGGACCCAAAAGTATAGCTAGATCAAACACCTCAGGGTGAAGAAGACTTAGATGTTCACTGCTGAGCTCAACAATGCAGCACTCAATGATAATTACTCTTTGGACTTTCATTCAACACCACACATTCAAGCTCATCCCTTAGTTAAATGGCACACTGACTGTTAGATGTGTTTTGCCCTCTGCACATATTGCTGTGTCCACTCATAAAAGTTTGTTGAGTATTATATCTACAAAAGTATTTTCTCTGTATACATTTCTTAGTCTTATAGCGCTTATAAGACAAATGTCAGTATTCAAAGGTAAGAATATTTTGCAAATGCTCTTCAGTTATTTATATTTGTACAGGTAGTTTAACAGAACATTTAGGTGGACAGTAATTGATTTCAACACAAACCATCAATGTGTTTGAATTTTAACTGAATTCCAATCTTTTTTGTATGACAGCCTGATATCAGACTGAATTGAAGCAGAGTGGAGTGGGCAGATTCAATGGTCTGGACCCAGGCAATAGGATAGTATAACTGTCACTCATATTGTGTGTTTTCAAAAAAAGGCAAGCCACGTCAGTTCTTTAGGGTGAAAGGGAACCTATTTTCTGAAATAGTCCATGGAGGTATAATCCAATTGTAGACTGATGAATTTTGTCATGGTTTTAAAATTGTTGGGGCTATGAATTAATATATATGGAAAACTGCTCATTTCATTTATGATCATCATCACTAACTAGGGATGCACTTTATCGACAATCATATCGATATCGGCCGATGTTGCAATGTTAATATCGGTTATCGGTAAAGCTATGATTTATGGGCTTTTCCAAATGTTTTGGAGATAAAGAAATACATTACTGTTTCAAATTCACAGTGTTTACATGTGTTTTTCAGTATGTACAAAATGTCATTATCATAGAAATGTGTTTTTATACAGATCATATCAACATCAGTAAATATCGGTTATCGGCCATAACAGCAATGTTAAAGAGGATATGGAACATTTGATCATATGACTAGTTTGTTTGCATTTCACCTCAGACAAGACAGGACACTGCTTTCAAGTCTGAAATTTACCTACATTTGCTAGAAAGATGAACAACATTTCAGCTTTTCACCAACTAGGGGAGATGATGTCACTAGGTTGACTGTACAGTACAGTAGTAAGGATTTTGAATGTT
>NC_139623.1:96252625-96385125 GCF_964638095.1 Poromitra crassiceps | reverse complement strand
GTATTTGGATACATGAACAACTCTCGCCCAAAGTCAGAAACCACAGAGCTAAGAACTGAGCTTGTTGTCACTGAGATGTAAAATCGGGAGCTGGGCCACAGATAAAGAATTGGAGGTGGCTATTAAAACTCAAACATTATGTTTGTCCACACAATTCTCCCATTGACGGTTGCATACCTGAATGCTATTCCCCTTTAAGGGGAGTGGTACAGACTAGAGGGGCTTTCTGGTAGCGTGAGGCTTACAACAGGGAAATGACAGGTGGTGAGGAGAGTGGAGGATATATGCTGGCTAGGCATGCACCATGGGGTCTCTTTAATCTGTCCTCCATACTCACAGCATCACACTGCCCACATCTCTTGATTGGTGGCCATTGCTCATTCAGTGGCTACAAGAAGATTGGCTGTACTTTTGTTTGAGTTAGTGCTGAGTACAGTACGTAGTTGTTGTATTTTCTATTTGCACGCATCTACAGCACGCATCTGCTTGTAGTAAAGAAACGTGCAAACGTGTGTGGAGGTAGAGGTGGAGTATTTATGAATGTGTGTACAGTATGCGTTTGTGTGTACATGTATGTGCGCATGTGTGCGTGTGTTTGTGCGTGCGTGCGTGTAACATGGTCCATCTGGCCATGGGGCTGTCATCTGCAGCACCAGGTGTCAGTGTGGCACAGGCACCCCCCTCGCTGCCGCTGTCCTACTCTCCGGTGGCATGGCTTGGCTAAATGGCCCCACAAACTTCCTGTCTGTGTTACACTCCTTAACGCAAACTTCCTGTCTGCGTTACACTCCTTAACGCAAACTTCCTGTCTGCGTTACACTCCTTAATGCAAACTTCCTGTCTGCGTTACACTCCTTAACGCAAACTTCCTGTCTGCGTTACACTCCTTAACACAAACTTCCTGTCTGCGTTACACTCCTTAACGCAAACTTCCTGTCTGCGTTACACTCCTTAACGCAAACTTCCTGTCTGCGTTACACTCCTTAATGCAAACTTCCTGTCTGCGTTACACTCCTTAACGCAAACTTCCTGTCTGCGTTACACTCCTTAACGCAAACTTCCTGTCTGCGTTACACTCCTTAACGCAAACTTCCTGTCTGCGTTACACTCCTTAACGCAAACTTCCTGTCTGCGTTACACTCCTTAATGCAAACTTCCTGTCTGCGTTACACTCCTTAACGCAAACTTCCTGTCTGCGTTACACTCCTTAACGCAAACTTCCTGTCTGCGTTACACTCCTTAATGCAAACTTCCTGTCTGCGTTACACTCCTTAATGCAAACTTCCTGTCTGCGTTACACTCCTTAACGCAAACTTCCTGTCTGCGTTACACTCCTTAATGCAAACTTCCTGTCTGCGTTACACTCCTTAATGCAAACTTCCTGTCTGCGTTACACTCCTTAACGCAAACTTCCTGTCTGCGTTACACTCCTTAACGCAAACTTCCTGTCTGCGTTACACTCCTTAATGCAAACTTCCTGTCTGCGTTACACTCCTTAACGCAAACTTCCTGTCTGCGTTACACTCCTTAACGCAAACTTCCTGTCTGCGTTACACTCCTTAATGCAAACTTCCTGTCTGCGTTACACTCCTTAATGCAAACTTCCTGTCTGCGTTACACTCCTTAACGCAAACTTCCTGTCTGCGTTACACTCCTTAACGCAAACTTCCTGTCTGCGTTACACTCCTTGGCCCCAATCCAATCCTTAGTGAGAGATTGACCAAGGTCACAGTTTTACACATAAAGCCAATTTCAAGAAACAGGCCATCACAAAGAAATGAACATAAACATTTGTGACTCCGATATAATAGTGTTACTTTGGCATTCCACAATATATCAATAGGTGACTGTCATAGTCATCAGAGAGGCCATTGGTCTAATTTACACTGTTCCGCTTAGAAACTGGACTTGTGTTTGACATTTTTATTTCTTTCTGTTTTTGATGTTGAGGATGATAGATTGGCAAGATATTGTAGGTTGAAATCCACAGTCAATCCACAATTAAATGCTCCTTAACCAAAATTCCCAACCAAAACTGCTAAAATAACGCGCACACGCACACGCACACGCACACACACACACACACACACACACACACACACACACACACACACACACACACACACACACATTTATTTAGCTTTATAGTACAGGGGCTGGACTTGCTGCCTCACACATTGGTCATGGGCCATTGTGGCTGAAAGAGCATGACTTTCTTACATGTTGAGAATGGTTTAGCTGATGCGTCTCGGCCCTGAATACCAGCATGTTGTCTTTCAGTGTGCTATCGTTCTCATGCAGGTGCAAATTGTTGAGAGCTTTCTTTTGTCCCTCTATTCATGATTCATCAAATCGTGGTGAAACGTGTAAGCTTGCTATCTAGGTGGTAAGATTCTCTGTTGGTGAGGGATTTTTTTTAATGATTTGTTGTTTATGTGCTCGTGGCAGTTAGTCTAATAGCAGTCATTCACATCAGTGATGCCAAACTCAAGGGGTCTTAAATATTCATGAATGAGGTTGTTGATATAGGTCATGCTGCTTATAACGTCACTGTCTGCTGATGTTGCCAATGGCCACCTCATATGCCACTGAAAGGAACTCCAGGGTACCATAAACTTGCCAAGGCTCAATTTTGTTTAATGAGTGTAAAAGCACTATGATTATTGAATTTGTTAATGATATATTTTGTAATTACCTTGCAAAAATTCTTGACTCGTGAGACCTTGATACACTGTGCTACTTATTAATTTATTGAATGTACCCGTAAAGCAATTTACGTTTCAGTCTGGTCTTGCCTTGGGACCCAGGCTAAAATACAGTATGTGTGTGTGTGCATTTTAGTTTATACCAATTGTCTAGGTTGGCCCTCTCCTTTACATTCATTGGTAGTGTCTTCTGCACAAATTCAATGTAGTTGAAGCTCATTTTCAGAAGAAGCAGTTTAATGCCTTTCATTTGTGTGCAGTATGAAAAACAACTTCTACAGACTTGAAAATGCCCCAAAACTAGAAAATCCTAGAGAACTAGATAATGGCTTTGTCAAAGTTTCTATTTCATCATTACTGTTGCCCAAGTTGACCGTTTTATAGCAATGCGTGGATTATTGCATTATGCTATGCTTAAAGGATAAGTTCACCCAAAAATGAAAATTCAGTCATTATCTACTCACCCCCATGTAGATGGAAGGACGGGTGCAGTTTTTAGCCAAACATTTGTGGAGTTTCACAGAAAAACAATGTTGCAGAATTCTTCCAAATGATTGAAGTAGATGGTGACCAACTTTCAAATGTAAACAACAACAACAACAACAACAACACAGAGACACAACAATGACAGAGACATACTGCATGATTCTAGTGGTGTTATTTCTCCTGGTCGTGGGCTGTGGAGAGCTGAGATTGTGCACAGCGCCACTAAAGTGCTGGAGGTTGCAGGTATGCGGTCGCCGGTCGCTATGAGAAGCACAAGAAGCATGAATGCCAAGGTACACGAATGGCTGCCTGCAGCTCCCACGCATCTACCCACACAGAACGCATCAAGCCTCACTCTCAATCACCTGACACCCACGGGAAGAAATCCACGTCTCCGCCAGGAAATAATCCCTCAAAAACATGTCAAGCTAGGTTTGACACCGCAAAGTTTGTATTTTAAAACCAGTAAATGTTCAAATCTAATTAGCATGCATTGCAAAACCATTGGGGAAATGTAAACTAGACAGACACTAGTAAATGGGCTGTAACTCTAAATGGCACCAGTATTCTCCTTTAAGGGGCATCCAGCAGAAACTGGTCTGCAGCCTGTTTTAAACATCTTTTCACAACCCCTAGTGTGAGAAAAGCTCTGTACATACAACTGTATGGCCTTTTCCCCCCTTTGACTATACAGAGCTTTAACAGCAGTGCAACATTTTCAATTTTGCCTGCTTTTTATTTGTCCTCATACACTCATACATTTCCCATTAGCCAGCCAATAGCTGTCTCAAATGGCTTTGTTATTAAGTCAACAGCTCTTGTTCAGCAGGTGATTAGATCAGAGAATACAGGCGGGACCACACTGTCAGTGAGCGTGATGTCATCAGTACAAGCTAAATGTCACATGATGAGATTCACAGAGGATCTGCTGTGTCAGGGAAGAACGTGGAGGCCAGAGTCAGCAGGAAATCCCAAAATATCAATAACGAGTGGATTATCTTTGTGTTATATTACAGATATAAATAAATGTATATATATATATATATATATATATATATATATATATATATATATATATATATATATATATATATATATATATATAATATAAATAATGAGTGGATTATCTTTGTGTTATATAGATATATATTTTTTGGTATTGTGGTGCAGACTGAGCCACTGCTAAAGAGATAGGCTATTGCATTTTCTGCTTAACAGTTGTGCACATTCAGGGCGTCTTGGACAGCACCTGGGCCAGAGCAGAAGATCACCATCATGGCTTATAGGGGGACATTGAGTCACAGCTGTAGCTCAAATAGTCTCTCAGTGTTGTACGTACACACACACACACACACACACACACACACACACACACACACACACACACACACACACACACACACACACACACACACACACACACACACACACACACACACACACACACACACACACACACACACACACACACACAACCACACACCACACATGCACATGTACACATACATACATACGCAAAAACACACACATGCGCACACATACACAAGGGTTGGGCAATATGGCCCTAAAATTATATCACGATTTTTCTGCGATATTGTTGACAATTTGACAAAATACTGAAAAACATTTTATTATTTAATTTCAAGAACACAATTGCAACAGAATAAGGCCATGTGTCCATATAGCTTCTTTTCCTAAGCTCCAGCGTCTTTTTTCAGTTGTTTCCAATGTGGGGAGAGCGTATGCGGGTGCATACGGCCGTCTAGAGACGGCCGTATGCCGTCTAGAGAGATTTTTAGAGTGCTCCGAGTTTTTTGTGCGCGCTTCCAGCTGAAAATATCTGAACTTTTCAGAAAGACGCTGGTGTCGGGCGCACCGTTTCATGCAACTAATCATATGGAGAAACTATCACAGAGACAGAAAGGGTCAATTGTGGGAGCAGATTGGCTGGACACTGAATATTTCTTGTGAGTGTTGCGCTAAATCACTGTACGTGTGTTGTTAGCTAATGTTAGCTGTCAGCTATCAAGCTAGCTACCGCTGCTGAGCTAACGTTACTTTCAGACTGCTTCCTTGCATATTGTGCGCTAGGGTCAGCGCTCCCCAGCGTACTTCTAGCGTTTAAATGTCAGGAATAGACGCCATATGGACACACGGCCTAAGCCCTTGTTCACACAGGACGCCGAACGTAGCAGAGCTGAAGCTTGTTGTTTACAGAACTTGCAATCATGTTGGTGGGGGGACATTTTATTGTCCCTCCATTTCAAAACTCATTCTGGGGAGCCTGCAGAAGGCTTTGCTAGATGAGGGACAAGCACTGTTAAATGAGGAAATGGCATTTCCTCATTCCTCAAAACAAGTACGTCAGTGGATACGTGCGCGGCCCAAGGCAACGGCCAATCACAGCTCTCGTGCTGGTCACGTCATGTCCGCGCTGATGCCGCGGAGTCACATTTTCGAGGAGCTGCACGCCCCCCTCCGCCGAGCTTCACCGATAGGACGGCCAGCTGTGGCGACCCCTCGGTGCAGGCGATTTCGCGTAAGCATAAAACCAGTTTAATTTACACACCGCGTTTATGTCACACCGCACACCGTTACGCAGCGTAACGGCGGGAACACACCAGAAATGTCTCAGACGCAGCGCGTTACAGAGGCATCGAGCAGGAGCCTGGCCATTCACACCAGAAGCGCTCTGCTTTGCTCTGCGCCGGTCACAACATGTACTGACTTCATGCCTCGCGGCCCACGTCAAAAATAGACCAGATGCGGAAACGAGACGCGGCCGGTGTGATCGGTCTAAACTGTGACACCGAAATGAAACTGCGTCCGCTTATGGTGTGTTCCCGCCATAACAGTGTGACGTCATTACATCAACAAGTCAGAAAGCTGCCATCATCACAATATCACGATAGGAATTTTGACTATATGAATATGAGATATACCGGTATTATGAACAATACAATATGGCACACCCTAACACACACACACACACACACACACACACACACACACACACACACACACACACACACACACACACACACCACCCTACCAGCATCAAACAGAGATAGAGTGGCACTGTGGCTGTTAAACTGAGTGTGCGGTCTCTAAAGAGGCTTTTTTTTTTACGTGTGTCTTGTGGTCAGCGGACTAATGGTTTGCTGTATTGTGTGGATTGCTGTGCAGCATCTTTATGTGTGATGTGAGTGGACACTGGATGACATTTCTTGGTTTTGTTTATGAACGTTTATGTTTATGAAGGTTTATGTTTGTTTGTGTTTGTGTGTGTGTGTGTGTGTGTGTGTGTGTGTGTGTGTGTGTGTGTGTGTGTGTGAGAGAGAGTGAGTGAGTGAGTGAGTGAGTGAGTGTAGTCCAGCAGCTATGTGCATACTTTAAGGGTGTTGACGGTTTCCATTGAAAGATCATTGCAGCTCAAAGAGGAGCGTGAAATTGGCAAGCGAGGGGGAGTTAGCATGCCGAGGCCTTTGCCACCTCATAGCTCACCGGCTGAAGATGTCTGGATTTATTCTGGGAGAGAAGCAGGTCCTTTCTACTGCATGTCTGAATACCCTCCAGTGGTGTCAGTCTCGTCGCTGCTGCTCCTCACTGAGGGAGAAAGGAGGAGAGAGAGCGAGAGAGAGAGAGAGAGAGAGAGAGAGAGAGAGAGAGAGAGAGAGAGAGAGAGAGAGAGTGAGTTCGGGAATTGTAGTCCACTATGTTTTCATTTGTATGTTAATGTAGCTATTTCATCCAGGATATGTCTCTATGTGTGTGTGTAATATTTAAAATAATATAATGGGATACAAATAAAAACATCAGTGTTGAGGTTTTGTGTTTGGACACTCAATTTTCAATTTCTTTTTTCAATTAAATGGCCTTCATTGAAATAACATATGTGTTTGCCAAAGCATACAACTGCAAAACAACAGATGTAAGACTAAGTGACAACAGATCATCATTTTGTTTTTGTTTACATTGACTATTGGTGAATACCTTTTATACTATTGTACATACAATTACTAATTATTATACAGACAAATGTAAACTTTTATGAACTAAAAGTTTATAAAACTCATAGTATAGTATAAAGATCAATGTCTATACTATAATGTATATTTTGCAATGAAATTCACTGGTCGCATCACAGACCATGTCTGTACGCTCAGACAAAGCCAACATACAAGTGTGTTGGGCTTGTTGGGGGCCACTTTGCCGGTATCAGGCATGTAGACATGGGAGCAGCGTATTCCCCCTCGATCCTCCTCCCTAACTCCCACACACCGTACACACATACATGCACAGGCGCGCGCACACACACACACACACACACACACACACACACACACACACACACACACACACAGACACCGTACACCAGACGATCAGGATAGCAGAGACACATGCAAACTGACAGGCGGGCAGACTGACACCGAGACGCATGATCTGTGGCAAGTTGCTGGGCAGACAGAGAGACAAGTTGGAGTGGACAGAGGCAGCTAAGGAAGAGAGAGAGAGAGAGAGGGGGGGGGGGGGGGGGGGGGGAGAGACTAGCAAGCAGGAAATCAGCCAAGCCAAGCCAATTGATAACTGGATTGCACCAACAGCAGTGTATTCACAATAAAGTCAAAAGTTTGGACACACCTGATTGGAATGTAGTATGTTTTTCATGATCTTAAAGGCATTTTGATCTAAAGGCTCCTGCTTAAATGCTTAAAATCTGCTTTTTAGACAAACTACTGCAGTACTACAGCTACAGCACTGCTGCACACAGAGTGCTGTTCGCTTGTTCATTTTATTTTAAATATTGAACATAATGTTGCATGTCCAAATTGCACCAAATCCGACACTGTATGTCCCAGCAATACACCCGTCAAGTGTGAAGTAGATCGGATGAACGGTTCACGAGATTTGAAAGACACACAGACAAAGATAATGTGAAGGACAGAGACAGACAGACAGACAGACAGACAGACAGAGATTATTTGCTTTACAGTACGATGATATAAATAGTGAAGTTGATTCTCATGTATGAATTTCTTCCCAAAGCGGTTGCCTTACCATCAAGGCAAAAGGTGGCTACCTTCCAGAATCTAAAATAAAAGATAGTTATTAATAGTAAAAAAAAAAAAAGAAAAAAAAATGGGGGCATAATTTGGTCTTTTCGGCATAGGGGGCATAATTTGGTCTTTTCGGCGAATAAAGAAAAATGTGCATGTCCAGACTTTTGACTCGTAGTGTGTGAGAGAGACAGTGACATTATGAGTGTAATATTAGGCGGCAGTCCACCAACACTAAAGGCCAGGAATGCTCCAGGCGCGTTTACAGGCGCGAGCGGCACGCTGCAAATATGACGTCATCACACTAGACGCGTCGGGGGGTGAGCCCTCCGCAACCGCAAGCGCGTGTAGGAAGATCTTTCTAGCAGCGCGCAGCTCCCGGGGAGGGCTGCGCTTTGCAGAAGACACAGGGAAATAAATTCAATTAAGAAGTAAGTACACTGAGCCGTATTTTGACCACATTTCTTGACCCGTGTGGTAAAACTTTGATTTCTAACTGTTCGTTTTTAGTCATAATGTGCTGTGTTGAGAGAGAGAGATCAGCACAATTAGGCCTATTCAGGGCCTATTCAGTAAAAACAAGTTTGGCGATTCTATACATGTGCTGATAGTCGTTTGAGTGAGTACTGAACATAATGGCGTTTCATTTACTTTTCATGGGCCGTTTACAATGTAACCAGTGGTGCTCTGAGCATGAAAGCTTCGGTCCTGCGCGATCTGCGGAGCTCCGCCTTGCGGTGCAGTGCTTGTACTATGCCCAAGCCTTTAGGGTCCACGTTAGTGATGCGCGGGCCGCAGTTATAACCGCGCTGAACGCGGATATCCCGACTCGCGGGCGGGCAGGATCATAAAAATAAACATTCTGATTAATAGCGGATGGGTTGCGGGCGGTTGAAACGATGTATCATTAATGAGGAACAATAATATTAATTACGTTCTCTAGTCTATGAACGTATTTTAAGCTACATTTTTCGTCAGGCTGCACACATTCTTAGTCGCCTATTGTAGATCTCCCAAAGGACCCACGGCCGTAAACACAACAATAGCCATGTGCTAGGTCGCTATGCTCCACCTTTCGTCCATATATGGTCAATGATGTCACCCTCAAAAAGGAATCTCCGCTGAAGACGTGTTTGAAGAGAAGACGCCTTCGTATTTCCCCATACAATGAGGCAATCAAGTAAACTAAACTTAAAGCTATAGCGTTAGCCGAGTAAACTACATGAGGGCAAGTGGTGGACTGGACATAATACAGGATGGAAGTTTATTTGGAGTCTTGGACTGCAGCGATCGCACCAACGGCAGCAGAAACCGTAAGTTCGCTCCTTTTATAGCGTTTTATAGCGTTTATATCGTCGGATGCATGGCGGGCGCGGATCTATAAATAGTATGAAATAATTTGCGCGGATTTATGGCGGGCGGACGGTTCATGCATACACGCGGATTAGGATGGCATAAAAGCTCATCCGCGCATCTCTAGTCCACGTGAAAAGGCCTGAATTCATCCACAAGAAAGTAACTGATGTGAAGCATCAAGGCTATTGGTCTACTCAACCAACACGTTCACACTCACTCCGAACCGCTTTCTCAAGCGCCTTTGGCAACTTCCATAACGCAGAGCCTAGAGTGTTTTATGATACACAGCACTCTGCACCTGTGGGTTCAGGCAAAGGTCAAGGGCTCGTTGTCCACAGCGATTTGGGAAGTACAGTAGTATCACCCAGGGGACGGTAGTACCACCCGGGGGGGACTTAGGTTTAGGCATTGGGTGGGTGTGGTTAGAGTTATGGTTAGGGGAGACTGGGGTCTTCGATCTTGAAAGACCCCCTGGAGACCGGGGTCAAAACTAAAGGATGCAGCCACCACACACACGCGCCAGCATTTCCTCAGTTCACAGTCAGTGAAGAAGACGCAAAGCTCGCAGTTTGTCACACATGCAAGATGCAAGTCGAAAATAAGCCGCGGAGGAACAACTGGCCGAGTCCCGCTCGGCTGGAGTCCAGTCTGAGCGGCTCGCTCACCACCCTCTCTCCCTCTCCCTCTCCCTCTCTGCTCTCTATCCCCAGGGAGCGCTGTGCTGCAGCACCCGGCCTTAGCACACCACAGCCGGCTTGGCGAGGTGAATGTGAGCATTGATGGAGCCTTGTGTCCAGTATACAGGCGAGGACTTCGAACGACGAACATAATAATAAAACGCATCGGACTGAGTGTTCAAGGTTTTCTGTGCGTGACGATTTTTTTCCCAAATGGCATATTAAAAATTCGAAATTTCGGACTGTGTAAACTGATATTCACACTGAATCGTCAACTCATAAACTCATTTCCTCGACTCAAGAACAGCCTAGAACAGCCAAATCCACAACTGTGGATTGGGTGTGGCTTCGAAGGTCATGGATAACATTTTGATGTTCTGTTGCAACAGAGAGAAGGTAAAACACTGCCCATGTGCTTACATTACCGAGATTATATATGATACAAAGTGGGTTGATTACCGGTAAAGCCATCCTTTAACTACAGTATATATCTTTAAACTTACAGTTACGGCTGAAAATGACAACAGAGATAAACAATAAACAAGTTTGCCGTAACGCAAGTCTCCGTAATTCAAATCAATCTTCAGTTGTCCAGTGACTGTTGATGTTAGCGTGGCATCACGGTGATTCGGTCTATAAAGTAGATATCGGTCATGCGTTTAGACTGTGATGCATCAGATTGTGTGTGAATTTTCCTGCCGGGGCTAGGACATGTGTATACTGTATTTGGCTAGCAAGAAAAGTCTTAGTCACATAAACTATTTACATATCAATCACAACTGACTTGTAGAAGGGATGGCAAGCTTGTGTAGCCCGTGTTGTGTAGCCAGTTCTGGCAGCAACCCACGTTAGGGGCTTGCCCAGGGGTAGAGGCAGGATTCGATCCACCGATCTCCCGCTTGCAAAGTGCTATGCTAACCGCAACCCCAAGAGAGCTAGCTCCCTTGGCGGAGCTGATTAACAGGCATTTATACTGGGGAGTGAGTATAACCAACTTATTCGCTACCAGTTCGGGACTCACGAGGACTCACATTCACTCGGTTACACTTGGGAAAATGCCTCCCCCTTTAGCTAGACAAACAGTGATGTTTAAGCCAGCTGGAGGTCATTGATGTTTTGATTCAGCCGTTGGAAAGGTTTACTTTCCTGCTCCTTGTGAAAAGGAGAACGTGTTACATCCCACATGCTGTACTGTATGTGGAAATGTTTTGTGTTCATTGGGTCTGTTAGTGTTTTTCTTTGTGGCTGTCCACAAGGGCATCCTCACAACCGCCAACGATAAAGCCGTGAAACACCCAGAATGCTCAGCGGTGCCATGGCGCATAAATTGACTCTCTTTACTCTAACAGGCCATTACAATTTAGGCTGTCCATTAAAGTTCATAAAGTTCAAACAAAGTTCATTGACGCAGTGATTAGTCTGTCAGTTCCACTTTTGCAGTATGCTGCTAAAATTAACTTGTGTTGTTTGAAAATCATCATCATGTTCACTGATGCACTCTTCACACCCACAACTCACATTATGTTTGAACCTGTGGTTATTATGCAAAGGCGAATTGCTGAACATGTGCAATTTTCTTTGACACTTCCATGATCATGAACAAAAATAGCATCAACACTTACATTGAGGGAACTATGTTGTTTTACTTCTACATCATGGTCAGTCCAGCCTTTAGTTAGTTTAGTGTAGCCTAGTTTTTCGACATTGGTGGTGGCAACACCAGATGTTGTTGTCCTCTTTTAACACCTGAGTGCTATTGTAGAAAGGTCATCATAGAGATGGATAAGTAGCAAAAGCACTTAACATGGAGCATGGAGAAATAATTTTCGAATGTAAAAGAAATACCAGTCATTAACAGGTATGACAAAAATATGTTTATGTACTGTAAGGTTATGCACATGTTGTGTGCTGTTGTCAGGTTTACCTGTGACCAGATTAACAAGATTCTGTATCTCACACACAAACACACACACACACACACATGTGCGCGCACGCACGCACGCACGCGTGCGCACACACACACACACACACACACACACACACACACACACACACACACACACACACACGTACAAAAACCACCTGACTATACAATGTATTTTAGTGTTATCAGTGTTTATTAATGTGCTTCCATTATGCTACAGTAAATAAACAGATCACTTCCTATACCAGTCTGAAATCAGTGAAATGTAATTTAAACAACTAGGGAATAGGGATCTCGCGTGCTCGATTCCTAGGCTCGCCCGCTACGTGGGCTCGCTCATCCTGCTCATTTATGTTATCACTGATGATGTCACAGTGGGATTTATGACATCACTGAAGATGTCACAGTGGGATTTATGACATCACTGATGATGTCACAGTGGGATTTATGACATCACTGATGATGTCACAGTGGGATTTATAACATCACTGGGATTTATGACATCACTGATGATGTCACTTATGACATCACTGATGATGTCACAGTGGGATTTATGACATCACAGTGGAAGTCCCTTAAAAAAAGGGGGGTGGGGGCAGTTTGTTTTAAGCAAGCTACTTGTATACTTTACCTCAGCTGAGGGCATGTGGCAGCTCATCTACCATAGCGGATGTTTGCCACTTGCATAATCCCCATTGGCTCTGGCAAATGTGTTGTCCATCTCCTTCCCCTTCCACTCTGTTTCAAAATCCACCTACAATACACAACTACAACCATGAAGCCAGTTGTCCAGCTAGCAGCAAAACACTAGCAAGCTCATGATGGAAAAGAGTTAGATGGAGCACTCTTGACACTCTATGTGATTCATCCAGTTGATATTAAGAGGCTCTTCTCATGCGTGCGTGCTGCTTCCACAACATTTCACCCCTGACACTATTTTGCAAAGGCGCTGGCTGTCACTGTATCATGGGCAGCGCTGACCACAAAAATGATCGGTTGCTTGATAATCGAACAAGCCTAACTGTGTTTTTGCACCATCCAATTTCAAAAACGGGTTCTGCCAGACCGTTCTTCAGTGCTGGTGCCGTGAAAACAAAGTGTGGGGCGGCCTGGCAAGGCGAGACTATGCACCAGCTGATTCCCAGCCATTCCATCAGAATGGGACATCCAACATGCAGCTGAGATAAGAACCAGACATCTGTTCAATATATTCAAATCCACCAAGCAATGTTTGCTACATCTTTGAAAAATTGATATGTAGTATAGAGATTGATGTGTGAACTGCTTCTCATCCCACCACGGCTGCAGTGTAAGTTATACATAATGTGATAAACATCACTGTTTCAATGTCTCTGCTGTCAGATTAGCACAGATTGAGTCAATTTAGCACATTAAGTTGAAACGGTTACGTTTTGGTCCGCAGGACTTGATGTTCAAAACTAAAGTAAATGAAACCCGGGCAGCATGCCATGAACTCAGCTGTCATTCAGTTTGATGTCTTAGTACAAACAATGGCTTTCAAACAAACAATGTTCTGTTAATCCTAAAGTAGAGGAATGTTTTAATTGAGCCTGAAAATCAATGTGGCTTGGTAGTAATATAGGTTTCAAACGAACGTCTGTGAACTAATGGGCCATTTGTGTCTGAGTAGCCTTTGTTTCTCTGTTTGTTTGTTTCTCTGTCCCAATGTGATGTCATAAATCCCACTGTGACATCATCAGTGATGTCATAAATCCCACTGATGACATCATCAGTGATGTCATAAATCTGACATCACCAGTGATGGCCACACAGCAGCCGAGTTGCGAGCTGCAGGGCCAGCTTGGCGAGCTGCAGGACGGGCAAGGCCGCGCAGTGGCTGAGCTAGCGAGCCCGCATAGCGGGCAAGCCTAGGAATCGAGCCCGCGTAGCGCGTGAGATCCCTAGTGATATAAAGGTTGTAAGCTATTGAGTGCCAGCCACTTTTGGAAAACGGATGCTCCCAGTGCCAGCCCTTTCAGAGCGTTTTCAGTGATTTCTCGAGGCCCACAGAATATTGTGTGATATTAAACACCGAACATGCCCAAAGAACGATGAGAGTCTATTGTATCATCAGCAAAAAAAAGTTTATTGATATCATTTTCCGTTCTTTAGTTATCAGCCGGAGAAGATAGGTTGTTTTCAGCAAAAACAGACGTTTCAAACTAGAAGCTGAGATAATCAGCCTTTTGTGAAATGAAGCATTTCAAGCACATCACTGACTCTGAAGCTAATATTTTCTGATGTAGTGACACCTCAAAAATAATTTCCTTCAATAAAACAGCGAAAACAAAGGAATTTTGTTTGGCAAAATAATATTTTTTAGCTGCAACCAGCAGCGCTGGCCCCTGCTGCGCAGACCCTACACCTTCTTGCTGGTCTTGATTTACTGCTGGTGGGCATCAGATATTCTAGCTTGTGTTTGCCAACCAATCTGTCCATCGAGCCTGCTGTCTGGGTCAGTGTTGTATGCTGCCCTGCGTGCCCCACCCCCCTCCACTGCAAACCCCTCCTCCGTGGGTGTGTCTCTGGTGGCTCTGGTGGCTCTCTGCTGCGTTTGCTCTGCACTGAAAACCCAGCTTTTTCACAGCGTTCCGCCGTTTTTGTCGCCCGCTCCCAGCGCTTCCAACTGAGAATAATAACAACTCCACAACTAATCATGTGGAGGAGCTATCGCAGCGGAGACGGAGGGGCTCAATTGTGGCAGCAGATTGGCTGCTGCAGGCACAGCTAACGTTATGCTTCATGCATATCGATGCATACCGATGCGGTTTCCGTGTCCCCACGGCTTCTTCTGTTTTTTTCCTCACCTTTCTCTAATCTGGAGAGCACTGTTGCCACCTAATGGGTCCGTAAAATAGCTTTTACACATTCAACATCCCCCATACTTTCACAGGAGATGCATCAGGCTTTGATCCACGTCCCACCGTCAAAAAACGCAATTGACGACTTTAGTCGTCATTGGCACTCTACGTTACTATTTGAATTGACGACTATAGTCGTCATTGGCACTCAATGAGTTAATATCAAAAATTATAAAATACATTTCCTTGAACTTCCAAAGTAGCTATGCTATTTATACTACAATGCCACATTGTCTTCATATGTGAATGTGAATGTAAAAGTAAAATGTGTGTCCAGCTACATCTTTTTCCTTTTTCATTAGTGTGTGTGTGTGTGTGTGTGTGTGTGTGTGTGTGTGTGTGTGTGTGTGCATGCTGCAGCCGCATGCATATACACACACACACACACACACACACACATACACACACACGCACACACACACACACACACACACACTCACTCACACACACACACACACACACACACACACACACACACACACACACACACACACACACACACATCTACACTATATATATATATATATATGAAGAGTTCATTTCCAAAAACAGGTAAACGCCATTCTTAAAATGAACAAACAACATCTGATTGATACTCCCTGGAGTGCACATAGAAAACATTATTGAGGTGATTTATGTGAAAATGATCAGATGAATATGTTTTAGTTATGATTGTCAATAAAAAATTCCCAAAAATAGATTAATTATAGTATAAATACATCAATATATAATATAAAATGATAAAAAATCCAAACGGAGATACCTGTTTTTGCAAATGAACTCTTCATATATATATATACAGTATATATATATATATATATATATATCATCAGTATATAAATGGGAGCTAGGGCTCTGTCTGTGTTTCTGTCTTCTCTGTCTGGCCATTTGTGTCTGAGTAGCCTTTGTTTCTCTGTTTGTTTCTCTGTCCCACTGTGATGTCATAAATCCCACTGTGACATCAGTGATGTGCGCAGTGGGCGAGCCTAGGAATCGAGCGCGCGTAGCAGGCGAGATCCCGAGTATCAGTATATAAATGGGAGCTGGGGCTCTGTTTGTTTCTGTTTGTTTGTTTCTCTGTCCCACTGTGATTGTCCCACTGTGATGTCATAAATCCCACTGTGACATCATCAGTGATATTAAATCCCACTGATTGAGCGAGCTACTGTAACTTGTCCCAATTTCCCCCCGGGGATCATTAAAGTCTTTCTGATTCTGATTCTGATGTCATAAATCCGACTGTGACATCATCAGTGATGTCATAAATCCCAATGATGACATCATCAGTGATGTCATAAATCACTGGGCATATCGGGTGAACCTAGGAATCGAGCGCACATAGCGCGCAAGATCCCTAGTATATATTTGGCAATGTGGGTCTGTTCTCTGTCTGTACCGTTTCATTTTTTGGCCCACCGATGATGTCATC
The DNA here is from genome assembly GCF_964638095.1 of Poromitra crassiceps. Lineage (NCBI taxonomy): Eukaryota > Metazoa > Chordata > Actinopteri > Beryciformes > Melamphaidae > Poromitra > Poromitra crassiceps. Next base: position 96,368,609 of record NC_139623.1, on the reverse strand, counting down.
AGTGATGTCATAAATGATGCCATCAGTGATGTCACTTGAGCAATTGTGCATTGTGACATGACATCATCAGCATTGTGACATCATTGATGATGTCATCAGTGATGTCATAAGACACTGATGATGTCATCAGTGATTTCATAAGACTGATGTAAACTTAAGGGGCACACACACACACACACCTGCGTGCATGTAAACTTGATAATATATATATTTTTTTAGCAACACACACAGATACACACACACACACACACACACACCCACGCACGCCAATAGAGCAGGCGCATAGCGCGCGAGATGCCTAGTGTGATTCTTTCCTAAGCCTTCTGCTGTGGAGTATTAATGGCAAAGTGAATCTGAATGAGGTGGTGTGTGAGAATTCTAGTTTAACAGCCTCAGTGTTTGGTGCGATTTTGGGGGTGTACTGTGAGTGTTGGTTAACGTGTCAGTGTGTGTGGAGGTGTGTGACTGTACTTGAATACATATTGGTTAGTGCGAGAGTGTGTGTGGGTGCATAAATGTTTGCCGAACTTCTCCTGCCTCGCCCCAGGCAGAGCTGGAGCTAACGGAAGATTCTGTGCTGCAGTCAAGTTGCACTTCGCAGGACGCCGCCAACCGTGCTACGTACAGCTCCAGGGACCTTAGCCGCTCCCTATCTCCTGACTGGCAGGCCTCTGCTCAGCCCTGCAGCCGCATGCATGTGTGCCACTCCTGCTTAGCGCAAGCAGATACAGAGATACCACACGTAGAAGAGGGGTGGGGGACAGAAAGATACCACACGTAGAAGACGGGTGGGGGACAGAAAGATACCACACCGAGAAGAGGGGTGGGGGACAGAAAGATACCACACGTAGAAGACGGGTGGGGGACAGAAAGATACCACACCGAGAAGAGGGGTGGGGGACAGAAAGCAGCATCACCAATTTGGATGGGGTGGTGCGGTGGTGGGAGAGCGACCCACGTGTGTGGCGACTAAATAATAAATGTGCCATATCGGGTTTTGTGTGAAGCCAGGTGTGGTGAGATGGGGGGTGGGGGGTGCTGCAGTTGATGGGCCAGACAGTGTAGGATGCAGAGATTTCACACATACCACTCATCCAGAGAGAGAGAGAGAGAGAGAGAGAGAGGGAGGAGGAATTATAGCAGTACAGTGTGTAGGAAAAGGAGGAACAGAGTATGCGCACCTCTGTGTCTGGGTGTGAAGGGACGGTAGTTTTTTGTGAAGTAGTAGTTTTTTACAGTCATAAAAATGTGTGTAATAATAACTGCAAAAACATTTTTTAAGAGCTGCTTTCATTAACAAGTCCAACCTGTGCCCCTGTCCCCTCTCTCCCTTCCCTCCCTGTGCCCCTGTCCCCTCTCTCCCTTCCCTCCCTGTGCCCCTGTCCCCTCTCTCCCTTCCCTCCCTGTGCCCCTGTGCCCTCCCTCCCTGTCCCCTCTCTCCCCTCCCTCCCTGTCCCCTGCCCCCTCTCTCCCCTCCCTCCCTGTGCCCCTGCCCCCTCTCTCCCCTCCCTCCCTGTGCCTCTGTCCCCTCTCTCCCTTCCCTTCCGGTCTTCTGTTTCTCCAAGAAGGTGATGCTTCCTACGGGAGCGGCGTTCCGGTGGTTCCAGTAGGACTCCTCCTCCATTCCCTCTACCCAAAGCTCTGCCATCAAGTGCAATGCCAACCTCTTGGATTGTCTCCGGCACAGACACTGGCTCATAAGCAAACAAACAACAAATATACAAAAAAAATGAAACAGAAAAAATATATGAAAAGTAATAATAATAATAATCAATCGGGTAATGGATGCACCCACTTATTCCTTGAACCAAAAATGAAGCATAAAGAAAAGCATCTATGGCAACTTTCATTCCCTTTTATATGTTTCCATTTTGGTACCTTTCGTCCTTTTTCCAGCAGGTTTTTCTGTCGCTTAAACATGGAACTGTTCATTGCCAAACAGAAATGATGGACTGAGTGTGGACAATCAACTAATTTCTGTGTTTGGTGTTAATGTTGTTCACGTGTGGAAAGATACAGTACTTGTGTAGAGAATGTAAATTTACATCTATATTTTAAAACTAGTGGCTAATGGCAAACATTGTAATTCTTCACCATTATGTTACTTAAAACCCTTGTCTGTTTTACGATTCGTTTTGTTGAAGAATATAGTTTTGAAACGGATCGGTGGTTGTCTTTGAAAAACAAAGAACATGTCTCAAACTGTATAACTGTGGATTTGGGACTGAAACGAAAGTGGAAAAAGTCATTCCACTTTCGTGGAATGACTTTTCCACAGAATTCCAGAGACTCTTCACTGGGATGAAGATGCTTTCCGCCAGAATCATCACTGTAATCTCCCCAATCGCCCAATCAAACCTCCCTTCCCTCCTATGTATTTCCAAACTTTTCCTTTAGTGAAACTGGCACCCTTATGTTACTGTGGCCCTACTGAGCATGTGCCAATATTGCTCTGGGCAATAGCACTAAGAGACAGCACTTGCTCTGAGTCTACCCTACTGAACGCACTGAGACAAGATTTCATTTTTTTTTTTACGTTTGTTTGTTTGTTTGTTTATTTGTTTTATTTGATTTTTTTTGTTATGTTGCTGGTTAGCTACAGCTTTTAAAAATAACTGATCTTTGTATTCATTTAGAAAATTGGACTGGTTTTGTGAATAAAAAGGAATGCATGTATTCGTGTCAAAATTTACAATTCTGATGTTTGTCTACTTGTCTATTTGCATGTTTTTTCTAACGCATCTGGTTTGACAAAAAGAAACCTTAAATATTAAATGTTCCATAAATTGGGGGGAGGGGGGGTTGTTACATTTTCATATAATTAGGTAATATAAGAAGAAGACAAAATCTAACAAGCATAACTCATTAAAAGTAATTCAGGCATTGCTATATATCACCATGATGTCCTTGGTTTCATTGAGATAATTTCTATCACAGTCTACGTAATATCTTTCTTTAGTGAGTGAGTGATGGAGCCTTGCAGTGCTAAAATGTAACCAAGGTTTGAATAACACTTTTGATAGCGGTGCTTCCTCAAACTGCATGGAAACCCCTGAAAATCTTTCCAAATGTAATTTTCTCCATCTTTATTCACTCCCCCAGCATTTTCCAGAAATGGCAAAGTCCACGGGCCAACCAGGGACCTGCCTCATAGTTGACAACGTAACCGGCCAATCAGGGACGGCGCTGACAAAACAGTATGGCGGCTCCCGAAGCAGCGAGTGGTAACATTAACGTTAGTAGAGTAAACACAGTAATAAATGCAAGTTATTGCTGAAATACACTCAATAACTACAATTAAACAAAAGCAAGACTAGCCTATATGCACCAACGGCGCAAAATCGATGGAAAATACGCCGCGGAAATTTCGCAGTTCTTCTGAGTGGATTTGGATTGAATTTGGCAATGCTGATTGGCTGAAGGAGTTGTCTGTCAAGGCAAGTAACTTACTCCCAACCTAACCTCGCGTCACCAAGCTCTTCTCGGCGAGAAAGAGCCTGGCTCCCGCCCACAATTGATTTTGTCACCCTACCTGGTTCCGGCCTAGAGCCCGCCCTAGACCGGATGGGCAGCGTTTCTAGCTCGTCAACTTTCACGTTAACTTGACAATTTGACCCAAGTATCAGAACGGCAAACAACAAAACAAAAGATGGACGTACCGAACGAAGTTTTTGAAGAAGTTCTTTTAGAAACATTGCGGATTCACAATCTCACATCTTTTAAGCCAATACAGAAGCTTTGAATCAGACAATTAATCGAGGCAAGAGGAGACGTCAAGCTAACGGCAACAAAGACGTTTTTTGGCGCACTGCCTTCCGGTGTTCATTCTGGTTCCGTGGTTTACGCCCCATGACAAAAAGCGGGATGAAAGGTGCCCAGACTACTCCCAACCACTGAAATCACTGTGGACGTCGTCTCGGAGGCCAGATTGATCCGCAGAACGAAACAGAATCACATGATCAGTACAGTTGACCAATGAGAAAGAGTGCTGGGTTCTCAGTATGTTTATACATACTGTACATAAAGAAGAGGAGAGTAACATTTGGTCATAAAAACATGGATACGGGAAGAGGAGAGATAGTGCTGAATTTAGAAGCCCATTTTTAATGTGGTCAATCTCACAAGGGTTGTAGTGTCATTAAGATGCCTCAGGTCTGTGACACCAAATTTTCATTTCCTGCTAAGTGCTGATTCTCTCATAATTTTTTCACAGTTTCATAGTCACTATTTCATATCCAGGTGGGTAAGTAGATGGATGCAGATTTCTGCTCTAGCCGTAGCGCTGAGTGTTTTTAATTAGTGGATATCGGCGGTGGTGGGCTTGCGTACGAGCTCGTGATCAGCTTGGTGAGTGGAGGGTTGGAGAGTGCAGCTACATCCCCAGCTCCCCCCTGGTGACAGTGCTGGGCTAGTGCCATCGCCATGGCGATGGGGGGAGTGTGTGTGCGAGAGCGTGTGTGTGTGTGTCGGGAGGAAGGGGGGGGGGGCTGAGGCCTTTCATTATTAATGTGCGCCGCGGCGTCCTTACCTCCTCTGAGCCCGCACAGCTCACTGCCTGACCTGCCATCCAAGGGAGAGGGAGTGGGGAGGGGGGACGGAGGAGGCAGAGATAAAGGAAGAGAAGTGAGCCAGAGAGAGAGAGATGGAGAGAGAGGGGCATGATTGTGGAAGGTGTAGGAGTGTAGGAAATACGCTGTAAAGTGGATGTAGTGTTTCAGTGATGTACTTTTATTTTACATTACCATTGAAAGAACAAAAACAAAAGAGCACATTAGGGATGCACGATGTATCGGCAATCATAACGGTATTGGCTGATGTTAGTCATTTTCTAATATATCAGTATCGGTCCGATGAGCAAAATAACAGCAATGTTAATATCGGTTATCATATTGGCCAAAATGTTCATATTGAGAGGAAACAATGCAGTAAATCTATGAGTTATCATAGAAACTTATACATATCGGCCAAAATGTTCACATCGGTGAATCCCTAACATGCATCAAATGAATTTTGAATCAGTCATGTATCATAATGAGAGTGGAGGGGACCTGGGTGTGGCTGCAGGTGACTGTGGCTCCTGGCTGGTGAGGTGTCGCAGCCTAGGGGGTGGGGGTCAGGTGGTGGTTGTCTCTATGCAGAGGGGTGTTAGGGTTGGTGAGCAGGCCTGTCACACTGGGAAAATCCTGGAATCTTATCTCCGCCTCACAGACACTGAGCCGCGCTGATCTACTCACCCTCGTTGCCAGCAGACATGCCCTTCCCCCCACCCAAATGCCCCTGCACAGGCTGGCCCCTTCTCAGCTCGCTCGCCACCTTCTTCCAACGGGGAGATAGCAGGAACTGATGCAGTCCAATTGTTGAGGAGGGAGGAATGTTGGTTGTAAAACGTGTCCAATGGGAAGGAAAAAGGATGGTTACGATGTAACCCAGGTTTCCTGAGGGAGACTTCTCTCCCTCATGAATTCCATTCATGATGAGATTATCTGATCCAGCGCAGCTGTCATGGATTACTCTTTAAGACACTAACTAGCACCACCTGGGTGCAATTGCGCCTGCACGCTGATTGGCCGGACTCAGCTATATAATCTACTCTCAGGTGCAGCACCCTTGCTCTTCTGATTTCTAGCAAGAAGACATGTGAGACTGAAGTAGACATGTGTGTAGGACAGAGAAGGAAAAAGCATAGCCATAGCCTCCTTATTTAGAGTAGAGAGCTGGTCGCGAGCGGTCCCTCTCGGGGCGCATGCTTTTTAGTGTTGTCCACACACTTGACTGTTGTGTGGTTGTGACTGGAATTCGCCCACGGCGGAGGAACGTTGCAGCAGCAAAAGCAGGCGGGGGCAGGCGGCAGCGGTAGCAGCGAGTCCGTGGTCCGTGTGCTGTCCTGTAGTCCATAGACGAACTCGCCAAAGGCGGGGGAATATATGGACGGGCCTCAGTCATGCTTAGTCATAAAATTGAAAATAATTATGTGTGTGTATATACAGACACACGCAAAGCAAACTCGACTATTAGCTTCCTCAAGGGGAAGTAAACAGCGATACAATGAGTCAAGCAAGACTGCGTTAGTTGTGACACTTCCTGGGGGAAGTTTCAGAATAAAAGAAGGGAAATGTTAGGGTTGTGCTACAACCCAGGTGTTATGAGTGAGAACGAGAGCTCTCACTCTCCCTTTTTCTGCAGATTCTCCCTGTAAACAGTGTTGACATAAAAGGGGGAAGCAGTGTTCTCCTTGGGAATGGGAAGTGGATGAATATAGTAGAATCAGCAAACATTCACATAATGGTGCTACTAAGCAGGGATCCCTCCTTTTCAGATAAACTCTGGTAAAAGAGGGGAAACGAAACAAACTTTCCCTGAACATGGTGCATACATATGTATGAATTAAATACAAAAATTACAATGAAACAAAAAGAGGTGGGCTGTAGCTCACCCAGATAACATGCGTGTGGTCAATCCCTGCATCAGACTCTGGCTTCAGAAATGTTCACATGATAAGATGCCAGGAGTGATGTATCTTAAAGATATTTGATGAAAGTGTGGGATGTTTGTAAATGTTAAAGAAGGCATCAAAACATTCACACTAGAGTTGGTCTCTGTTGATGAGTTCCCATGGGGGGCATTGTGTGTCAAATTCATGAGGGAGACAAGTCGACTGATAGGAAACACGTGTTTCAGGGTGAGCAGATAGATAGGCCTGTTCACTGAAGAATCATCAGTGACCGCTGTGTGAATATCTGACCACTAACTGCAAATCAAGTCTCAATGAGCAGAATGCTACATGTGAATTTTAAGGGGGAAGTATTTTTCTTAAGATTGTTGTTTATGCATAATGTATCAAAACATGAGTTTTAGGCCTATAGGGGATTCAAAGCTGACTTATCATAATAGAGATCATAAGAGTCATGTAATGGTGAACACAACACATCATGCATACTGCATGGACAAAGACTTTACTGTCCCATAAATGCGTAATATGAATTTGGCGATTCAAAATATTATTGGTAGCCTTAAAAATGAATAAATAAATAAACTAGGGCTATCAAGCTTATCTGTGTGCGGGGTGAAAAGTTGACTTGACAAGTTGGGTACCCATCATTTCGACATTTACACGACCACAAGTTATTACAGCCAAAACAAATACATTCTATCCATCATCAATCACCATCAGGGAAATTTAACAGATTAAAACAGCGCTACCTATATGGCTCAAGTTGATAACAATGACACTCACAAAAAGGATTGTTGTTACCTACTCTACCTTCTCTCTTACCTGAACATAGAGAACATTTCATCACTTTGAAATATCTGTTGCAGTTTTTTCATGCCCTTTTTCTCTCTAGTCCTACTCTTCTTGTTGTGTTGCAGGTTGCACTCTTGTGTGAGTTGCCCCTCCCCCTCCAGCCTCCACCGCACTCACGTGACTTGTGAAACAGTTAAAGGTCAGACTCATAAGATGCTGGATGCTGGGACACTCAGTGTTATATCATCACACGTTTTCAAATAAATATGACCTCATGTTGTGTCACTCATGTTTACACACTGACTCAGAAACTTTCATCCATCATTCAAGGTTTCAGAACAGGTTAAATTTTTTTCCACATCAGTCAATAGCCTTTTGTAAACTCTTTGACACGTCTGTGTTTTCAGGTGACAGATTAAAAAAGCATGTACGGAAACTAGAACGACCGCACCGTGGATATACAGTATGCCTCCGCCAACAAGTGAGCACTCAACATCTGTCCAGACTGTCTGTCCAGACTTTGACGTTTGAGCCAAATGTGAAGAAATTCCATCAAGGCGTTAGTTACTGAGATATGGCGTTACCGAGCTTGAAAGTGGCGTTCGTGAGGTCACAGTGACCTTGAACTTTGACCTTTGACCACCAAAATGTAATGAGTTCATCCTGGAGTCCAAGTGGAGGTTTGAGGCAAATTTGATTAAATTCCATCAAGGCTTCCTGAGATATCGCGTTAACGAGCTTGGAAATTGCGTTCGTGAGGTCACAGTGACCTTGAACTTTGACCACCAACATCTAATCAGTTCATTCTTGAGTCCAAGTCGACGTTTGAGGCAAATCTGATGAAATTCCATCAAGGCATTCCTCAAATATCACGTTAACGAACATCGGACGGACGTACAGACGTATGGATGGACAACGCAAAACCATAATGCCTCTGGCCTGGCTACCTTTAGTGTTGCTGATGCGCCCTCGAGGACAGACGGCACCCATGGTTGTCACCCATGCTGCCTATGTTGGCCCTGCCTGTGGGTTAAGAGCTATCCTGTTGGCCATCCTCACTTGCACATACAGTATGGGATGTTCCTTTATTGTCTCCATAGGGAAATTCATTCTCTGCATTTGACCCATCCTACAAATAATATTCCTCGAACTAGGAGCAGTGGGCAGTCACAGTGCAGCGCCCAGGGACCAACTCCAGTTTGATTGCCAGTGCCTTGGTTAGGGGCGGAGGAAACCCACACGAATACGGGGAGAACATGCAAACTCCACACAGAAAGAACCTGGGACGGACCGGGTTTTGAACCCGGGACCTTCTTGCTGTGAGTCAACAGTGCTAACTACTGAGCCACTGTGCCAAACAAACAATGCTCACCAGCCTCATTGCAGATATTACTTGTAAATGGTAAATGGTAAATGGTCTGCATTTATATAGCGCTTTTATCCAAAGCGCTTTACAATGAGTAGATAGTCTACATTCACCCATTCATACACCGATGGCGGCAGGCTGCCACGCAGGGTGCCTACTGCCTACACACCATTGGGAGCAAGGAGGGTTAAGTGTCTTGCCCAAGGACACAACGACAGCAGCTGGGAGGGAGCGGGGATCGAACCGCCAACCCTTGCGTCATTGGCCGACCCGCTCTTACTTGTGTCATAAGGACTACGTGACAATAACTAGTTTGCTTTTTTCCTATCCCCCCCACCCCCTCATTTTTTAACAACATACAAACAAGACAAACAAACAGGTCCAGACACAGGAAAACAAAATAAGCCCCCCCCCCCCCCCCCCCCCACACACACACACACACACACACACACACAGACACACATATGATTCAATATTAAGTCCTGCTACCAGTCGCGTAAGGTGCTTATATGCTTCTAATAGGTATGCTTGTAAGAGGTATTGTGTCTGGGATCCCACACAGGGGGTCCATGCAGCCCGGCGAATCACCCGTCGCCCCCAACCTCAACAAGGTAGGCTAGAAACGGGTCCCAAATGGCAGAGATTTTTTTTTTTTTTTTTTTCCCCCCCCGATGTTTTTTTTTATCCCATTTTATCCCCCATTAGTGCTCATTTGATTTCTCAATCCTGGTTGCTACTCCATCCTCTGCCGATCTGGGGAGAGCCGAGACTGGCTCCATGCTTCCTCCGAGACATGGGCAGTCAGCCAGCCGCTTCTTTTCACCTGACAGAGGAAGCTTCACCGGTAGGACATAGCACGTGGGAGGTTCACGCTATTCCAACCAGTTCCCCTCCCTCTGAACAGGCGCCCTTAACGATCAGAGGAGGAACCACACTAGCAACCAGGATATTGCATGTTTTTGTGAAGGGGGTTCCTATATATGAAGGATACCCCCGGGAGGCACGGGGAGAACATGCAAACTCCACACAGAAAGGCCATGGCAGAGAATTTCTTAAGTGAGTTGGGGCCCTATCTTGGTACAGGCGATATGCCCTATTTGCGCTTGCGCACCTGTTTGCGCGTGCCTTAAGACAGGGAAGATAGAGGTCTGCCTTGTGCAATTTTGTCCAGGTGTTATGCCGAGTTTTGCACCCCCGCCCGGCAGCATCCCCACCTCACGGGAGCATATTGTAATGATTTATACAGAAATGTAACTGTTTAAAAGTGATATAATTGTCTGGTAGTGGGTAGACGTGACCTCCCTGATTTCTGAGTTAAAACACCCCCGAAATATGTTGGGGATGCAATTCTCGGCGGGGATGCAGAAACGTTCACGGCACGTGCTGCAGGCGCAAATTAGAGCTGTGCCAAAATCATCTGCGCCCCCAAAATGCCTGCGCAAACGGGATTTGGGCGGTCTTAGGCCATGTCCACACGGAGACGAGTTTAGGTGTATCCGCTAACGTTTTTTCTCGTTTTGTCCAGATGGAACCAGCGTTCTGGGAGTATATGTTCTGGGAGAATACGCTAATTTTTTTAACCAGGTCCCAGAGTGAACAAATCTGAAGACGCCACCCTTGCATTTCCGTGTTTACAACCCATACGCATCTTTCCTGAACTGATGACGCCATAGCCCCACCTCTCTCCGCCAGCAACAGCTACTGAGCTTCTCCACAGCTGCCCCTTCCCATCCACCCCTCCCCTCCCTTCATCGGATATTTCCCAGAAAGCTTAGCTAAGTTTTTACAATAACACAAACAAAATCAGGCTAAACGTGTTAGATAGAAATAATATTTATTTTGAATACAACATGCAATTCTGGAATATTTGATTATTGGACTAAATGAAATGAAATGTAAACCCTGAGTGTAACACACATACGGGATGCTCTATATATAGCCCTCGTAAATACAACGTATATAGTGAAGTGAGAGGTTTGACGACCACACGGTTGCACTGTGATGTCCACTCCAACAAGACTTTAGCTTACTTGACGCCACTTTTCCAATAACAACACATTTATGCCATGACTTTATATAATGTATATTTATATTGCATCATTTAGCCTGTGCTGTGATGTGCAGGAGCGGCCAATACGCTGGGATGTGTTTGCAACATATGTCTAAAGATCATGGAAGTGGCTGGTATCAGGAACGTCACCGATAGTTAACATTCTATATTGTAGGCTACAGGGAGACCATCAGCCCTGCTGAACAGCTCTGCATTTGGCTGTATAGGTTTAATCATTTTATTCATCGACATGGCAAACCTCGTCTAGAGTTGAGATACAGAGGCTACTAATAGTACCCCGCAAAGCCAAGGGTTTAACCTGCTCGCTACAGTGAGATACACATTATAGACTCTGTGCGCACCTAGTGGTTGAATGCCATTATTGATGAGATTGTCTTAGGGGCACTTTACACGAGGACGGTTTCCTATGGAAACGGGGAATTATTTTATCGTTAGTGCCTCCCTTTTAGACGGCGACGGCGAATTTGCGCTTAGGAAACGACACATTTTAAAACCACCCTCCAGAGTGGAATTGTTTGATACGCTTCCCGCTGAGCGCTCCATGTAATCACTTTGGAACGGCACATTTCAGAAACTCTGACGTGCCTGCACACGCGACACACGCCATAGCCGTGCGCGAGTTGACAACCAAATAAAACGTCAGTATGAATGAAGTTTGGCAACATTCAGAATTAAGCTACACTGCGGCCAACTTCAGTTACATGTTCATAACGTTACTGCTGCGAGGAGCCGATGGCTGTACCCGGTCGGCATTTAACGTTAGTTACAAAAGTACGTCGACAGTGTTTTCTCACTGCCAGTAGCAGTAGGGTGACAGATCACAATCAGCGCTCCCGGTCCTCGCTGCTCGTTACAGCGCCACTTACCGGCCTGGCATATATACTACAGCGGTTTCAGTGGTTTCATGTGGATACACACATTTCTTGAAACGATTCCGTGTTTAAGGAAAACCTTTCTTAAATGAAAGAAAAAAAGATCGGTGCCGTCTCCGTGTGGACATGGCCTTAAGTACCAGAATTATTCACAGGTGTGGCCAGGCAATGCTAGGCATTACGTCAATCAAAACCTTCACGATCTTTGGTCAAGTGAACACAGGCTAACAGGCTAACATTAGCTTTAGCTAGCTAACACACCATGCTAGACTTGATTGTGGTTTAGGAAAATGCCTTCTACTTACAGTTATTGTGTTGTCGCTGTCACAGTTGGATTAGCTTTATTGGGTGTTTTGAGTCTTTTTCTTGCTGAAACTGCTCTGCTTGACATCTCTATTTAGTTTACAACATTGAAAAATAAACATTTAGCTTTGCAATTGTGACAGTTAACTCTGTCTAGTTTGGTGTTGTCATTTCCTTGTGTGCTGCTTCGCTCCACACCTGCCCTCAATGTTGCATCCTTAGCCCTGCATGTGTAGTGTTAATATAGTGCTGGGACTACATAACCGTCAGGGCCTTCTAGTTATTCACTGAAGGCCCATTGGCCCAAAGAAAATAATTTTCCCCTTAATAAATTATTTGTATTTGTTATTCATTAGTTTTTATTCACTGAAATACCAGTAATAATGTCCGTAAATTGCTATGATCTTGCACTCACTTTGTTTCAGCAAATATGTGGTTAAATATTTGGACCAGCCTCTACTCAAATGGCATTTGATTGACAGCAAGCCAGCAACCCTTTGCGAAGACCCACTCTGGTCATGAAATGGGGACGACAATTTTGATGACAGTTAGGCAATCACAATTAGTTGAGTTGTGGGTGGGATATTCCCAGGGATTCGCAAATCCAAGCCAACCAGGAGACGAGACGGACGACAAGGAGGGAGGAGTTAATGATTATTCGGAGATTTCGGGCAACTAGGAAGTGTGGCGGAGTTTTCAAGATGCCTGTTCAAACCGTTCTTTTAACTCATTGAGTGCCAGCCACTTTGGAGAACGGACGCTCCCAGTGCCAGAGTTTCAGAGCGTTTTCAGTGATTTCTCGAGGCCCACAGAATATTGTGTGATATTACTATGTAAACACCGAACACGCACAAAGAACGATGAGACTCTCTTCTATCATCTGCAAAAAAAGTTTATTGATACCATTTTCCGTTCTTTAGTTATGAGCCGGAGAAGATAGGTTGTTTTGAGCAAAAATACACGTTTCAAATTAGAAGCTGAGTTATTCCGCCTTTTGTGAAATGAAGCATTTCAAGCACATTCACTGACTCTGAAGATAATATTTTCTGATGTAGTGACGTGGTGTAGTTGTGTGGTGCCCTGTGTGCCCCACCCCCCTCTCCCCCCCTCAGCTGCAAACTCCTCCCCACACTAACACACAGCCTAACACGCACCCAGTCTATTTTCGGAGCGCTCCGTTTTTGTGCGCCGGCTCCCAGCGCGACACGGAAATGCCAAACCGGACTGCAGGGAAAGGTTTGGCCCTTCGGCGTCGGGTGCTGCCTTTCTGGCAGCTAATCGTGTGGAGAAACTATGCAGACAGACAGACAGAGACAGAGAGGCTCAGTTGTGGGCGCGGATTGACTGCTGTTCGCAGCCAACGTCAGCTGCAGACAGAGCAATCTATATGGCTCTGGCTGCAGCATGAGCGGTTTCTCTTTGATCACGGGGCTTTTTCCTGCTGTTTTCCGGACCTTTCTCTAATCTGGAGAGCACTGTCGCCACCTAATGAGTCCGTAAAATAGGTTATACACCTTCAATAGCTACAATATTTGTACAGGAGATGCAGGAGGCTTTGATCCACGTCCCACCGTCAAAAAACGCATTTGACGTCGATCGACGTCCTTGGCACTCAATGAGTTAATACATCCATGGTTAAAACCAAAGGATAAAATTAGAGCTATCAACCTGCAAAAAGCTATATTTTCGTCATTTCCAGGCTAGCAACTGGGAACTTAAATTTACCCTGTTTACATGCAGTTGGGCACAAGTAAAGAGGCTATATTACTGCTGTGCTGTGCTGTGCGGTCGGTTGCTTGTTGCACAGTGAACCACTGTGAACGTCATTGGTAAGTTATCATTTTATTTTATTTTATTGCTGGTGGTGTCGCTGGGGCAGCTTGCTGTCGGTGTGCAGGGGGAGTTTGTGTTATTGACAGTGACAGCCATTTGTTTATGTAGCCTAATGTAATTTTCATAGCTGAGGAGGAGTAGTGGAGTACATATTGTATGTAACGATACAGCGACCTACATGTAAGCTGGCTGTGGAAGTCATTACATTATAGAAGGCCCGGTTCTGATAGGCACGGCTCGCCACTGCATAAGCAAGTAGTACCTCTACTTGATCAGTACTTAAAATATGTGTAGTGTTGCTGTAGTGTTACACTATTCACTATACAAGCAAGTAGTAGAACCTCTACATGATTACTATTTAAATGCCTGTGTAGTAAAGCAGTAGTGTTTTAACAGCTTTTTTTTTTACTACGTAAGGTCTCATTATGCTTTCCGCATCAGCGAGGAACGCGAGTGTCCGCGCGGAAAAGTGACGTCAAATCAGCAGACACGCCCCTCCGCAAGGCTCCGTGCGGACGGTTTTCGAGCGGCCGTGCGCACGCCGAAATTTGTAACTACGCGGACGCGGACGGGCGGACAAAGTGGAGTTTTCAAGACTCGCGCTCAATTCCGCCTGCAGAAACCCACACAGAGTATACAAGCTCCACACGTTTCCTCGTCGGATTCCGTGTCTCTCATTTCCGTGCGGCCGGCCAAAGCGTCAAGCATAATCCAGGCTTAACACCAAGTAGCTAAATTCTCTGCTTGATTACTATTGAAAACACTACTGTTTTGCTACGGAACTCTACTGGTGTGTCGTGAGTAGTGTATAAACTACAGATTCACTGTACAATTCCTACATGTGACTACATAGCCACTACTACACAAATACGTTTTGTGTAGTGATTCAGTAGTACTTTTTCATGAGGGATAGTGCGTGGTTCACTGGTCATATGGTCATAAGTCATATATATAAGTCATATGGAGGTAAGTGTGCACATGTCGTGGCAAAATGAATGATCACTTATGAGCATATGAGTAATTTGGAAAACACCCTGCCTAGTGCCTATGTACTCTCCCAAACACCACCACAGGCCACCCACACACCTCAACACAGGAAACAACACACTGGTGTAGGCCTATATTTGGCTGGGACAAAATTACTTTCAGCTGTTAGTGTACAGTACCACTACAAATGCTTTGACCTCACACATTTGTAGTATACAAACGACAAACGACACTCTCACATTCACAAACCCATTTTGATTCACTAGATTAACCCAGCGTGCCACATTCTTTTAGATAGTGGTGTTGTACAGTAGCCGATACCTACTTAGCCTACTTTAGCCCATAGCCTACTTAAAGGTCCTTGCACACGGGGACAGTTTTTTCATGGGGTTAATTTGCATGTCAATAATCTTTTCCGAGCCTATAGAGCTGAACAGTGACGTGACACCCCCCCCCCCCCCCCCCCCCGTCTTTATTTTTTGTTTTTGCTCCAACTGAAATGTTGTATGGTCACTCAGTAGGTCACGGGTTGGCTTGGTTCCAGCCTTAAAACTCGATTTTTCAAAATGTCAATGGAGAAAATGAATGGAAAACTCACTTCCGGGGTAAGAGATGTTCTATTCAATTCTATTATCAGTCAATGCAACCATGCATACCAACGGCAAAGTTTTGCTGAGCGATATTGCGGCGTTCATTTTTTCAAACCAAGGTCGATTTTTCAGAAATTCGCTTCCGACATGTAGGCCTACATCTGTTGCTGTGATTGACAGGTGGGTCAACATTCGCCTCGCAATTTCATATTGTATATTCACGACAATCTTGGTGTGTAATGGTAAATGGTAAATGGCCTGCATTTATAAAGCGCTTTTATCCAAAGCGCTTTACAGTCAGTAGGTGCATTCACCCATTCACACACCGATGGCGGCAGGTTACCACGCAGGGTGCTGGCACACCAACAGGAGCAATTTGGGGTTCAGTATCTTGCCCAAGGACACTTCGATATGCAGACTGGAGGAGCCGGGAATCGAACCACCGACCTCTTTTATCCAAAGCAATTAGTGGACGACCCGCTCTACCTCCTGAGCTACAGCCGCCCGTGGCCTTAACACTGGCTGTTACAATTAGCGGAAAGCAACACGTACACGGTTATTAAGACAAGAAACAGCGCACTGCGCGCACTCCTTTCTAGCGTCCCTCGCCATGCCGCTGAACTGGCAGTGCCCATTCCTACCGTGCCTCGTCCTCCTTCCCTTCTCTTCCTCATCATCGCTCATTTCTATCATAACCGCACCGTAGGTTTGCCCTAGAGGTCTCGCCCGCTTCGCGGGCTGGCAGATGCGGCTTGGCTGCTGTGCAGCGGCGGCCTCACCTGCTCAACTGGCAGTTGAGCAATTGTGCGCCGCGACATTCCACTCTCCAATTATAGTATGGAACCTGGCTAGGAAGCTAGCCAGTCACTAAGTCTAACCAATAGTTAGCATCTCCTGTTATCCTTCTGTTCCTAATGTAACCAGTGGCACCACCAGGGAGGGCCCAGGCGTGATCCTGTACGTACAGTACCGTGCGTCATTTATGTTTTACACCGTCACTAATTGTCACTTGTTTGATGGTTTTCCCCCTGTGTAGAACCATTCCTGCACTGCTGCAGCACCACTACCAGAAGCTTTAGCTGGCTGCGCGCACATAATGTTGTAGTTCAACAGCACTCTGCCTGTAGCAACCATGGATGTACTGTATATGAACCATTATATGAACGGTAGCAACACTCAGATGGTTCGGACAGGTCGCGCGCGGTCTAATGGCCAATTAAGCGGATTTGCGGTGCGCGTGAGTCGCAGTTGGCCCATTCACACCAAGAAGCATCAAGCCTACAGCAGCCAGCAGCTCTCCTCTGCTCTACAGGAGAGAACCCAGTGGAGACAGGTTAGGCTGCTTACTACATTGTGCTCCACTGAAGATGTTCACTGCTGTCCTTGACAGCACAGGCTCACTGTCAGAGATGGCAAAAGTACACACGTTCTTTGCAAAAAAAAGACTGGTAAAAGTAGAAGTAGTGATTCAACTTGTTAACTCAAGTAAAAGTAAAAAAGTTACAGGCTCTGAAATGTAATCAGTTATAAAAGTGAAAAGTATTTATATGGGCTGTTTCTGTGCAAAGTTAACTGAACCTCACGTCATATTAAGATGAACAGAATTTTTGGCGTTCAATTCTAGGGTGGGGACTCTGGAGACGATGAACCGAACCGAGCACACACGGACGGACACACAGCTTCCCAATTATAGCAGTACGATTGGCTACAGGTGGTGTATGCTGATGGTATTTAATCTCTGGTCCTGGATTTGTTTGAAACACAGTCCCTGAAGAACTAAATCTAGGAAATGAAAATGAACAAGGCTAGGTCGAAACCTAGCATAGGGCCTGCGCGGAAAAGCGTTGACGAGCCTGTTCGCTGTGGCTGTTAGTGGCAAAAGTATGAAGGATACTTGTCAAACATATTTCAATGTGAAAAAGGATCGCTGAATTGTGACACTCGACTTTTTAGCCCGCTCCGAACACCGGTGAAGCATCGGTACTGTTACAGCATGAATAGACGCGCATCAAAATCCAAGTGGCGGCTGGCTTGACCGTGGTTTCGCAAACGACGGCTCAGTTGACCGCAGTTTTCATTGCAGGATGATTTTGTGTGTTGGTGTAGGCTACACCTTAAAATCAAATAGCCTACGTGTTTGATTTTAAGCTATTTTTTACCCCAAAAATAAATTGGCTATTTACCCGTTTAGCCCAATGTTTTTGTGTCTTTTAATCAATCACCCAATCACCTTTCTCGGCACAAGGCACTCTGGGTATTAGCGAAGCAGCGCTGCCGCCATTTTAGCCTGAAAAACATTAGCCGGAGGCATTGACTGTGTCGCCTAGTCTGTCCAAAATGGCGGATTAGCTGTGTGTTGAAGTGTCAGTTCTTTGCAAGTTCTTTGGCAACAGCTGAGGAGGCGTGATGCGCTGGATGCGAGGCGGTGTTGGATAGGTACTTTATAACCTGGATTATTTTGGGCCAGAAAACGTCAAACTGGTGAGTAAAGTAAAGCTGGAAAGTGGAAATAGTTTGCAAAATGTTTTTTGCACGTTTCCTGCATTTCCTTGGCTATACCGCAAGGCTCAGGCTTCCTTGGATTGTTGTGCAGATGACCAGATTGGCTCAGGCTTCCTCGGATTGTTGTGCAGATGACCAAAACGACTCGCACATTGGCACGCAGATCGGCACACAGATCGGCATGCAAATAGAGTGGACATGTAGGCTCTACAGGGCGGCGCTAGCGCTGGCCCAATAAATGGACACTCCTTCAAGTCAGTTTTGGTAGAGCACGAAGTCCTTCATCACTTGTGTTAGTGGTAGGGAGTGGACTTGGTTCAGGTGATGTGTGCCCAGTGCTTGGTGGATCCGGATCCGACACACGTGGGCGAGACTGCAAGGACATCTCTTGGCCTCCAGAAAGACCCTGAGAGCCTCGGGATCCGCCATCTCCTCCAGCTGTGCCTGCTCTAAGGTCACCAGGGCCGGGTCGTCGCCGTGGTCCAGGAGCAGCTGGAGGAAGGCCGCCTGGCACCTGTTATACAGCACCACATTCAGCAAGAGAGAAGCCATGTCACAGGTCAGAACACCAGCGGTCTGGAGCAGGAGGCGGAAGCAGTCCAGGTGGTGGTAGCGTGCGCTGAAGTAGAGAGGAGACCTCTTAAGGTGATCACTGTCCATGTCAACAGCAGCACGGAACCTGATGAGTTCCTGCAGTATGTCCAGCCTTCCCCTCCAGGCAACACAGTCGAGTGGGGTGTATGAGCCGTGTCTTCTGTTGGGGTCGGCCCCGGCTTCCAGGAGGATCCGGACGCAGTCCAGGTGACCCTTGTCCACGGCATCGTAGAGAGGCGTCCAGTCATTGTCATCAGTTAAGTCTACCTTGGCTCCCCGGGTGAGCAGGTAGGACACACAGGCAGCGTGACCCTGCCAGACTGCAAGACCCAGAGGGGTAATCCTCCAATAGTTCCTCACACTCCTCCTCTTGTTGATCTGCCTTCTGAAGGGGTCTTCCTGCAGCAGGGTCCTCAGTTTGTCAAGGTCTCCTGCGAAGGCAGCTTTGTGGAGCCGCCTGGCATCACACGTTGCTCGAGTAACCATTGCTTCAGGTCTGTACCACACCGACTATGTGTCTCTTCTTCTGTGGTGTTTTACAGCAGCTGGCTTCCTTTATGTTGCATTGCCGCCTGTCTCAAATTGAAGGAGGCTTTATATTATGAAGGGACAAATTGTTCAAGTGACATCACTGATGACTTCACTCACTGATGACATCACAATTGCTTGAGTGATATCACTGATGACATCACTCTGATGACATCACTATCGCTCGAGTTACATCACTGATGACATCTCAATTCCTCGAGTGACTCCACTGATGACTAGCCTGGCTCCAGATCTTCGAAGCCACGCCCACTCCACAGTTGTGAATTTGGCTCTTCTTGGTCTGGAATCGCGATGTGCAAACGCTTTTCTCCGGTTGAAAATCCATTGACGGGCGCTAATTCGCTAACACTGTTGTCAGTCATGCACAACAGAAACAGCTGTGGCCAAAGCTAACGTGTCCTATAATGTGGATTCTAGTCATAGGTTGTCGCTTTATGTGACGGACATGTAACTTCCTGGTCAGACGTAAAGTAAAGAGTAAAAGCACGTTACTGATATTCTGCCCTCCGTCTCGTTATGTGATTTTAGAGGCATAAAGATTACACAACATAACGTAGCTAGCTAATGCTAGCCAGCTTCTCCACTTTGTACTTTTCGCTTTAACGAACATCTTATTAGTTACTGCAGTGTACGATAAGGCTTACATTAAAACGACAAGTACAAAGTCGGCCGACTTTAGCTGCTCAACATGGAGAAGCTGCTTAGCATTTGCTAGCTAAGACCGAAGCCCGCCTCCTCATAGAAATGCTGCGAGGTGAGCGCAATCTCAGATGAAGAGGCAATGAGTTTATGAATTGACAATATCACTATCTCTACCTCATCATTATCTCTGACATCATCAGTGATTTGTGACATCATCGGCCATGCCTTATTTAGACTGTCTTCTTTTGTTTTGACTTTTCGGAGGCGGTAATGCAACATAAAGGATCCCAACTGCCATAAAACACCACAGAAGAAGTTTTGACTTTTCTCTTCCATGCAGTCTACAGAAGGATATTACCACATTTGCAGTGGATTGAGGAGAACATAAAGCAGATCAATGAAGGTGCTCTCTAGGCTACACACAGTAGTCACAACAGTCATACTTTAATGTGCCAAATAACTGTACAACAATACATTCATATGGAAAACTTACATATTGGATCTTGTATTTTTGCTGTGGGTTTCTAGCACAATGCTCTATTTGAAGGGTCTTAAACCATGTGCTATGAAGGGAAAAGAGTCTACAGGTTTCCGTTCCAACCAAAGACTACAGCAGCTGATCTCACTCTCACTCTCTGGTTGAAGTCGTGCTAACCTATAGCTCAGTGGTGCTAACCTATATAGCTCAGTGGTGCTAACCAGTGAAATCAGCTGCCGTGTTTGGTGGTAACGAAACCATGCATACTGATTGCCCCCCATGGCACACTGTTTGAGACCAGCAGCCTTCTCTCTGAAGTCCTCTGTGTAATATAAGGCAAGTTGTCATAGACAGAGAGAACGAGAGAGTGCGAGAAAGAAAGAGAGAGAGAAACACACACACACACACACACACACACACACACACACACACACACACACACACACAGAGAGAACAGTGTTTGGATTCTAAACAGGTATGAAGGTCTGGAAGAGGAAAGAGTGCTGGCTTAGATCACTTTACCTGATAAAAAGAGAAGTAAAATCAGACATGGATTTCTCACCATCACAGGGGTTTATAAGATTTGAATGCATTATTGATAAGCAGTTCTGCTTTAGGGAGGTCCAAGGGCATGTTCCCAGAAAAAGAAAATTATAGTGACTCTTGAGAGGATGGACACCTTTTACAAGGGACCTTGCTTAGAGGGCCCTCCTAGCCATTTCATGCTTTTTACCTGTGTAAAAAAAAATACCAAAAAAGCAAATCCATGGAATCTATATAAAGCTAGTTTTTAACATTTAAAATTACTCATATATTTTCCAGAAGGGTGATGGAAAATATGAAGTGAAAAGGTTCTGGTAATGTCTTGTAGTCAGGTCCACTGACAGATCCATAATTGCCTACAGTACTCTGTCTATCTTGATAGAGCTAAATGAGCTCACTGGTAACACCAAACCTCAGTCATGTTGGACAATAACAGGCCAGAGTTCAATCCTTTACCAGCTGTATAAATAAGAATCATGAAGACAGGAGATGGTAGTTACCTCATCACTTTAGTTAATAGCAGTTAACTGATTTGTCCCCTTGCATTTTGTATCTTCACTGTGTATTGAAATCATAATGCAAACTTTTGTTCCACATAATAGCGCAATCATCAGAATAGATGATGCATTAGTCTATTTCACAATTTTTATATGACGGCCAATATAAAAACAAGACTAGGCAAACCTAGTTAATTTGGACGGCTGCATGCTGCTCAACACTCATGCATGCGTGTTTCAACAATGGGGAGTCAGTCAGTCAGTCAGTCAATAAGCCCCCGAGATGCTTCTTGGCTAGCCCGTTCCTAGTCTGGCAAAAACAAATGAACGTACACAAACTACACATACAGACACCTGCACATGTGACGCAATCACACATGCGCGCGTGCGCTATAGACAGAGTGAGAAAGAAGCATGGTTTAAAATTCACAGATGCACTAAATCATCATACAAATAAGCATAATATATTCCCTAACAGACACACACACACACACACACACACACACACACACACACACACACACACACACACACACACACACACACACACACACACACACACACACACACACACACACACACACACGAGGACACGTAGAAACAGATTAAGTCCAAATCAATGGCTGTGGCTGGAATGGGAGAGAGATTTCACCCAGGGTTCTCGTTAAGGTCTGACACATGCGGCAGAGGCTCGAGGGAGTGTTATTACCAGGGTGATGGTTGATAAGACGCTCGTTTCTCCACGGTGCGTCCCGCGGGAAAAATGCATCGTGCAGCCATGGAAACCATAAGGCTAGGTGTTATGCTATAATTGGGCCAGCATTTTTAACAGTGCAGCTGCACAGCCAGGTATGCCTCTGTCTCCAAATGAGAAATTATAGTGCATCCACAGTAGAGAAGATGCTACGGATTTCCAAGTACTATTTTCTTCCTGTGTGGTTCTTTTGTGATATGCCAGATCAAACAGACAGGCTACAGAGATATATGTTTTTAAAACTAAATCACACAAATCGACTCAGACAAGTTAGAAGTTAGAGCAAATATATGGTAGGCTAGTATTCTACAAAATGAGGACGAAAAGCTAAAACATGATCAACATAATAAAGAGCAATAGCTGGTGTGAATGATTAGCAAAGGAAATGCACACACACTTCTCACAAGCTCTATGTTCCGTTGCTTACGGACGTTTTCCCCTTAAATGCAAATGGTGTTAGAAAGCGTGGTTTAAGATGGAGGAAGAGGACGAGAGGGAAGAGGAGGAGGAGAAGATGGGAAAGATGGTCGACGGCCAATCCCTAGCTGCTCAGTCTCTGTAACTTGGTTGATTACGATCAATTTCCCCGGTATCGATGGCCTCCCTGGCCCTGAGCTACACTCCCTGCTGCACTTTGCATGGTACGTGCTTTGTGTACCATGACACACCGCTCACGCTCCACCACGCCCCCACCTGCAGTCCCCCGCATCCTGGCCTTGAGAAACAGCAACAGCCGGGGTAACTGTGTGTTTTTGGAAGAGAAATATAGACCGGCTTTAGAAAAACACATCTCACCAGCTTCTATATTCTCTGAGACAGTTCAATATCTGTGGGAGAGGAGCACTCCTTGCTGATTGCTTTTGAATATTTCGGAGTGCGGTAGATGTAGAAAGTTTGGGTGGTGTTACTGCAGCACAGGAGGCAGAGAGATTTTTCCTCTGTTTGAGCGTTCGCTGATGCGCTCAGAAAAACTCTGGGAGAGACTACCGCTACTATGCAGAAATGATGCGGTAAACTGGCCGCACGCAATGTGGCGGACGGAGAGAGAAATCTGTATCTGTTTTGGCGAAACTGTCCTCCCTCCTGCATGTGTGAGGGCACATCCCGCATCCTCTATCTCTGCACACTTGGCACGCTCTATCCCAATTAATTGCATCTCTGTGAGGGAGAGAGCGAGATGGATGGAGAGAGAGGGAGAGAGAGGTTTAGCCCTTCTGTTGGGCTAGTCTCGCTACAAGGGGAGTCATTTAAAATTCTGCCTCCCATGTGGTTCCTGGTTTCCAGTTTAATGACCCCCCCTCTTCCCCCCATTGCTTTTACCCCCTGACTTTCCTGGGCTTTGAGCAGCAAGCTCAGTTTCCTACTGCTGTATGTGCCTATACACGCACATTATTTATGCGTGTATACAAATAAATAACACCGGAAAACACTTATTTTTGTGAAAGACATGGCCATTAGTGACAAAACATCAACTGTCCCTGTCCGTCTCCTTTCCTCACTTCTCCATTGTCTTCAGACAGCTGACCCCCCCCCCCCCCCCCCCCCCCCCCCCCCCCCACACAATCAACCATCGGCGCCACCAGTGATACAACTCTGCCATCACTCCATGTAGTGGTTTGCTTGCCAATTACGAGCACCATCTTTTCCTGGGAAAATGGCTGCTACACCTGTTGTCACTGGCTTGGCTGAAGGATCTTTGCAGCGGGCTACACTCTAAACAAAGAACAGAACACTGTTTACAATTCAAAACATGTTGATGCTTTTGGTTTTTCTTTTGTTTATTGTTTAGTACATGTGGTTACATGTAAAGTCTAAGTATATGGTGCAATAGAAAAATAAGACAAAACACAGACAAGAACATGACAAATACATAAACCATAACCAGGATTTTCTTCTGGTTCACATTTTTAGCTGGATGGGTCTGGGCCCTTGTGCCCTGTGTGTGCTTAATTCCCCACCAATCACTTGGCGCCTGTCACTTGCAAACACACATATAAATCTGTATGACCACTGAACAAATGGCCAGCCTTTGTTTACTCTCCTAGCCTGAAGGCAGAGGAGAGGTTCCAGTCAGCAAAAAACCCTATGGATGAGCTAACTGGCGCAATGTTCACCTGCTACAGCAAGGCTTCAGAAGAGGCATGTGACACGAAGTGTCCTCAATACCACAGAGCTGAGCCTTCTTCATGGTTCTCTGCAGGGGTCTCTCACACACACACACACACACACACACACACACACACACGCACGCACACACACGCACACACACACACACATGCACACACACACACACACCCACACACACGCCTCAGTGCGTGGGGTGGGGGTGGACTGGTGTGGATTGTAGGACAGCGACGGTCCACAAGGTCAGAGTAGGCAGCATATATGGTTGTTTTTCTCTGTTCTCTCTCTCTCTCTCTTCTCTCTCTCTCTCTCTCTCAGTGGTTGAGCTGTGTGCTGCCTCCCCAGGTCTCTCCTCTATCTGGTCAATACCTCCACGCAGCTTCTGACGATCAATGCAGGGTCAATACCTCGCAGACGCCTGCCTCTTTGTGCTCTCACTGATTTAGCTACCACCTACCCAGGCCTCTTCTTTTTTTTTTTACTTTTCTTTCTCCCTCCCACCCAGTTTTTTATGACCTACTCACTTAAATACGTGGACGTGCTGAAATGAGAGACGCAGTAGTAAATGTGGGATGCAGCGTGCACACTTTTTCTGCCAAACGGCATAAACCTATAGCCGCTCATCAGGCATGCACGCGACATAGTTTCGCTGTTTAGGCTGAAATGTGACCTGTCTGCTGAAATGTCTTTGCTACACTGTCCCCTTTTCATTTACTGAATGACAAAAAATAATCATTCCATCCATCTCATGCAGAAAGCATCAATCGCACTTTGCTATGAAGTACCACTTACAGCTAAACACTGTAAATATACAGGAAAGCCTGCCTAGTCTGGTGATCATATGCTTGTAATGGCTTGTCAGATTCAGCCTGACTTCATAATGAACTCTATCGACACAGCCTGAATCACCTGTAGATGGGGCTAGATTAAGGCCAAAATCCAAACTATGGCGAGTAGCTTGCAGCAGTTCATGCAGGACACTCAGTCATGCGTGCAGCGTGACACACAGCAGGGGGTGGTCCATGTCCACAGGAGCTACAGTATAGAGAGGCAAAGTGACCACCTACTTCCTGCTTCAGCACTGTACCAGAGATTTTTATCCGCCATTTATTTTCCCATACACATTTCGTAAAATGCTTATTAGTTTTACTTCGTCAAATCAAACGGTTCAGCTATATTTAGAATCGGGAGAGAGAATAAAACATTTAACTCTGACCAAAACAAAAAAAAGCAACATCGAAAAAATATTTTCTTTAAATCCGCAATTTCTTTAAGTTTTGAAATGTGGTCTCTCCTGTTTCTAAATATATCTGAACCGTTTGGTTTGAACCAGTGAAACCATTTTTATAAGCATTCGACGAAATGTCTATGGGAAAATAAATGGCGGATGAAAATCTCTGGTACAGTGCTGAAGCAGGAAGTAGGCGGTCACTTTCCCTCTCTATACTATCACACACTGACTGGCAATAAGGTCTATTTAAGTTGAATTAGCTCACACTCACTCCTGCTGCTGCAGACTGCTGAAGCTGTCTGCCTCCACCTGCACTGCTTCTGGTTTCATTGAGATTGAGATGCCCTCCACATGTCTATGCAGCTGGCATATGACATGTGACTGTTGTAATGACCACATTATACCATCTGGAAAATATCTCTGTATAGGCTATAACCTTTGAGGGCTTGTTTGCGCACCCTCCCACTTCTTTAGAACACTTTCTTGGACCAAATATAACAGCATTACCACTTGCTTTAATCTTAAACTTGTTCATATACTGTACTGTCATCAGGCTACTTCCTTATGTCATAGTGGTGTTTGTTTAATCTTAAACTTGTTCATATACTGTACTGTCATCATAGTGTTTGGTGAAATGTGGGTAGGCTAATTGCTGCATTAAAAAATGTAATCATGTTTGAAACTGTGAATGGAAGACAGATTGACTCACACCATCACAGGAGAGAAAGAGGTGATGCAGGACTGCGGAGTGGTTTTCTTCACTGGCCTACTAATATACAGTCCTTTATTGTCTTAATGCCTTGGCCATGTTATGAGCATATCTTAAAAAGTAGCAGTAGTTGGTGCTGTTATTAGACTAGAATTACAGAGGAATAATAACAGTATGACATCTGCTGTTCTCCATTATTATCTGATCAGTTACCCCCGATGATCAACAAAACAAATCATGAGCTATTTTTTTCTATTTCTTTTTGGACTCTACCTTTTACATTTTCAACTCTCTTCCCTGATCTTAAGATCATTAAAGACTACATTTTCGTATTCCTTTTGTTGGACTCCTATTTACATTTTCAATTTTCTGTTCTTTTGTAAATTTTATTTCCATAATCTGAAACTCTGTAAATGGTTTAGCCCGGCATCTCTCCACAGCTGGACCCCTATACAGTACATCGGCCCTCACAAGGTTCCTCCTCAGCCAACAAGTCACTGAGGCAATCCATGTGGCAATCCATGTGGTGGAAAGGTTTCCTTGCGCGCACTGGGGGTGAGGGGGTGCCGCTGTGTCCCGGCCTGGCCTTCTCTCCCACGCCTTATGTGTGTGGGGGCGGGGGCTGGGGTGGGGGGCATCAGTGCTCTCCATCACTGGTCGAGGGCTGCCGGTAGGTTAGAATATCTTAGGTTAGGCGATAGATTAGCTACAGCCTAACTATAGGCTGTAGACCTGTTATAGTGTTCAGGCTAAAATCAGACTAGAGTAGAGTAGGACAGGCCAGACTAGGCTGTAGATTAGCTAGATTCCCTGTGTCCTAGTTAGTTCTGGTTAATGTCTAGAGTAGACAGATTGTCTGATTTTCTCCCCCCTTTTCCTGCTCTCTCCTCTCTCACACTCTAAAGCATGCCACTCATTCTACTCTAAAGCATGGCATCCCCTCCTTTCCCTGTTCTCTCCACATACTCTCTCTCATACTCCCCCTGCTCTCCCTCCCCACCTCCTCTCCTTCCTGAACTCTCCCCCCACTGTTCTAAAGCATGGCATCCATTATATTCTAAAACATGGCACCCATTCTCTTTCTCTTTCCCCCTTCTCCCTCTGTGTTCTCTCCTCCCCCACATAACCCAACCCCCCCCCACCTCCTCCCTTTCCCTGCTCTCTCCTCCCCCACATCCCCTCGCCCCCCCCTTCCCCTCTCCTGCTCTCCCCTCTTTCCCCCTTCCCCTGCTCCTTCCCCACCTCCTATACTCCCCAACATTTCCCATTCCCTCCCCACCTCATCACTTTCCTGCTCTCTCCTCTCTCACATCCCCCCTGCTCTCCCTCCCTTCTCCTGCTCTCTCCTCCGCTCACTCCTATGTATATTTCTATATTTTCTATATTTCTTTATCAATTGTTCAATGTGTTATCATTACTACTGTAATTTGCTACTGTTGTGTCAGCTAGAATTAGCTAGACATATTTTCTGTGAAGCCCTCTGGGACATGCTTGTGAATTAGGGCTATACAAATAAACTTGACTTGACTTGACTTGAGCTTCATACAACAACAACAAAAAAGAAAAGAAAAGAAGAGGAGAACATCAAAATCATCACAGAGTAAAATCGGCGTTAGGCACTCTGTTATGACTATCAGTCCTCACTGTTCCCTGAACTGACAAGTCAAACGTAACGATTTGAATAAATAAGCCCTAACCCTTAAAATTATGTAACATTCTATTCTCATACCATTTTATTCATTCAAAAGCCACAACCCTCTTCCTGTTCCCTTGTTTTCCATCATTAAAACAACAATGCATTATTAAGGCAAATAATAAGAAACAAAAAAGCCCCATTGATTCTTCATCATCAACTGAATAACAAAGAAAGGCCAACAGATATGTTTAGTCTACTGTGACATGCAAAGCCATGTCCAATCTGGAATCTGCTTCCCAAATATTTGAACCAATCATCTTCAAACCTGGTGCCTCCTGAGTCACCAACAGTGAGAACTGGTGAGAATAAATTGGAATGGCATGCGCCCTTCCTGTCCCATACTGTCAATCACACACACACACACACACACACACACACACACACACACACACACACACACACACACACACGCACGCACACGCACACACACACACACACACCCGTATGCACACGCATACACACAGTCACACACACACACACACACACACACACACACACACACACACACACACACACACACACACACACACACAGCATGCACACACACACACACACACACACACACACACACACACACACACACACACAATTCTGCTTTCAATGCTCTGTCTACATCAACGAGACTTGCATGGCAACTGCTACTTTCCAAATCAATGTGTAATCATCATATACTGTCAATATGACCTAATAAAACATTGTTTTGCACTAGCGTAGACTAGAATTAAATGAATGGCCTACATATTTCATTTTCATGTCTACTCTGTGGTATGACGACTTAGAGCAACAATCTCGATTTTCTTCATGCAGTGATTCATAAGATATTGTTAGAATAACTATACTTACCGCATATATGCCACATTTGATTGTTAAATTTAAGACTAAAATATATATTAAATGGTTAACTCAGTTCAATGGGGAAAGAGTTTCAGAAGGTTGTGTGTAATAAATATATAAGTCCTTGGTGAATCCAGAGGTTCAAAGGTCATGTTCTACGGAGAAACTAAAAATGTCAAAGTTCAAAAGATTAAGCCCATTTGGTTGTACTGTTACAATTCATTCTGCAACCCACTATCCAAACACTGGCCCACTGTGTGTAGTGGCAACCGCTAGCTATGCATCACACCTAATATTGTCTGGTTGCGCCTGTGTTACAATGGACTACCGTTCTCATGAGATTCCTATTTATAGAATATAACAAATTACCTACCCCTTAATTTCAAAAGTTTGGGTTACTGCATACAGTTAACTTTTGTATTACCAAGAAGGGCTAGTTCCTATTAGCTTGAACAGGTGCAGATTGTGTAATGTCTGCTCAAGGCTGAAACATGCTGAACGTGCCAGACACAATTCAAACATGTATAATGTTGCTGTTGGATCCATTGACATCAGTCATGAGCAGTCATTGGTTAGTTTACAGTTAGTTATAACTGTCAGTTATGGCTGCCATTTTGTGTGAATGAACTGAGAATTGACACGTGTGTCATGAGTTTTGGACTAATTTTGATTTTCGAGTCATGCTACGAGACAAGTGCCATTTTCACGTTTAAATTTAAAAAAAAATCATCAAGAGCAAACTTCTTCTTTTTTTTTATCCACAACATGAAAGTATGTTAATCATCCAAGAAAACACATTTTCACCATCTCAGGCATAAAATCCTTAAAATCCATAATTATAATAACTAATTACGGTATTATCCTATCCCCATCACAATAAATCGTGATGGGGTGGTATGTGATGGGGTGGCAGCAGGAATAAATGTTGGACTCTGAGGAAGTATTGCAGACCAAAACCATGAACTGCCGATATTGACTGTTTTAACATTGAACCAAACCCCAGTCATGTTTCACCCGTGTTTGTATGTACTGTAGTCGTCTATTGGTCGTTTCGACAGCCCTCTGCACGTTGGGAACGAGATTCAAGATTCAAGATTCAAGATTTTTATTGTCACTCCGTAGTACAAGTATCACGTGTGAAATTCTCGTGCTGTAGACTCCGTTACAACATAGTGCAGAATAAGGTGCAGGAAAAACAAGAGAAACAACAAGTAATAAGCCAGTAAAGCAATAAAAAAACGCCAAAGCAGTGGCATATTCACTGCACATATGTGCAAATAGCATAGTTCTTTCTTTCTCACATAATTTAAACCTAGTTATATTATTGTTATTACACACACATTAATTCTGTTTGCACAGGTGCAACTAGCATAGACCTAATTGAACATATTGTACGTAATGGTAGCAGCTATTTGTGTATGTTAAGGAGTCTCGTGGCCTGCGGGAAGAAACTGTCTCGCAAGCGATTTGTGCGTGCCTTTGGGACCCTGTATCTCCTCCCTGAGGGTAACAGGGAGAACAGACTGTTGTGGGGGTGGTTTGTGTCCTTGATGATCTTCAGGGACCTCCTGAGGCACCGCTGGTTGTACAGTTCCTGCAGTTCTGGCAGCTCACATCCTGTTACGTGCTGGGCCGCGCGCCTCACTCTTCTTAGCGCCCTGCGGTCCATGGTGGTACAGTTCCCGTACCAGGTGGTGAAGCAGCCCGTCAGCAGGCTTTCAATGGTGCCTCTGTAGAAGTCCCTGAGGATTTTTGGCCTTAACCCAAATTTCTTCAGGCGTCTGAGTCCATGTAGTAGCTGTTGGGCCTTTTTGACAACAGTGGCGGTGTGGCTGGCCCATGTCAGGTCCTGGTGGATGTTGACTCCCAGGTACTTGAAGCTGTCCACCCTTTCCACCACTGTGCCGTTGATGGTGATTGGGGGGTGTGTGCCCCCCCCTCCTGTAGTCTACAATGATCTCCTTGGTCTTGGAGACGTTTAGAGAGAGGTGGTTGTCCTGGCACCATTGTTCCAGGGCCTCCACCTCCTCTCTGTAGGCCGTCTCGTCGTTCCTGGAGATCAGCCCCACGACCGCTGTGTCGTCTGCAAACTTCACGATGGTGTTCAAGGTTTGAGTCGCAAAGCAGTCGTGGGTGTAGAGGTCGTACCAGAAGGGGCTGGAGACACACCCCTGGGGCGCTCCTATGCTGATGGTCAGTGGGGAGGAGGTGAGGTTGCCCACTTTCACCACCTGGCGGCGGTCTGTCAGAAAGTCCAGGATCCAGTCACCACACATTGCTGTGTTTAGTCCCAGATCCCTGAGCTTGCTTACCAGCCTGGATGGTACTATGGTGTTAAATGCTGAGCTGTAGTCCACGAACAGCATTCTCACATAGGTGTCCTTCCCCTCCAGGTGGGACAGGGCGGTGTGGAGTACGTGTACTACTGCATCCGCTGTGCTCCTGTTGGGGCGGTATGCAAATTGTAGCGGGTCGTGGTCCGGGGGGAGTATGGGGCGGATCTGTGATATGACCAGCTCTTCGAAGCACTTGCTGGCTATGGGCGTGAGGGCTATGGGGCGCCAGTCGTTGAGGCTGGTCACTTTCTGCTGTTTGGGAATGGGGATAATTGTTGCTGCTTTGAAGCAGGAGGGAACTTGCCGGAGGGAGAGGGACTGGTTGAAAATGTCTGTGAATACGCCTGCCAGCTGGTGGGCGCAGGCCTTGAGCCTTCAGCCCGATACAACAACCGCTTGGATTCACAGAGAGACTCGCAGGGACCTGCGAGGAGGAGAACCAGCGGCTCGGACCGGGCTGGCCCAATGGCTCGGACCCGGTTGGCCCAGGACTTGACACCAAGAGACGGCTTGACACCAAGAGACGGCATGGACCAATGCAGAGACCGATACAAGCCAGCAAAGCTGTGTCACGGTAAGGGCCAAAAGCATCCACTGTTAGCCACACTAACAACCCTATGCTGACTCTGGCCCACAGCCCCTAGCCCCTTTCCAGACCACGGCCCCTCATTCCCTCTACCCACCCCTTGAATTCCGACTCTCTATGACCTTCCTATCCCTAGATATGGCCCTCTTCCCTAGCCCCGCCCCATTCCATACTACATCCCCTCCCACCACCCACATCCCCCTAGCCACCCCACTAATCCCGACTCTATGACTTTCCTGTTCATAGCTATAGCTCTTTCCCTAGCCCCGCCCCCTTCCTTGCCCCCACTCCCTCCCACCACCCACATCCCCCTAGCCACGCCCTACCTACCGCTTGAATCCCGACTCTCTACAACCTTCCTATCCCTAGCTACGGCCTACTTCCCTAGCCCTGCCCCCTTTCCGGACCATGCCTCCTCCCACCACACACATCCTAGCCACTCCCCTAACCACCCTCAAATCCCGAATCTCTAGGACCTACCTACCCCTAACTACAGCCCCTATTCCCTAGCCCCACCCCCTTCACTGACTGAGAGTTTTGCATCTTCTGACGCTGGCCTGGCCTGCTGTCAGTGCCGTGGGAAAAACACATGAATGTGACAATAAAGTTTGTAAGGCAAGGTGTTTTTGAGGGATTATTTCCTGGCGGAGACTTCCATTTCTTCCTGTGGGTGTCAGGTGATAGACAGTGCGCAGAGCGTAACGTAATGTGCACACTGATTTGGAAACACTCAGCTCGGGCACAACGAAATAACGATAAAACAGAAACTTTGATGAAACCAAATTAAGGCTTCATATTTACTGAGGAATTAGCTTGGACAATTTGTGGACGTCGTTTTTCATTCTCTGCAGAAATGAATGGCAGCAAATGGCTTTTTCTGAAGGGAGGAAAACGAGCCCTAGCTGATATCACTGTGTGCAGACAGAGACGGGAATAATACAGAGAGGGACAGAGATGATTCACACCAGCTTTAAAAAACAACAACATGTGGAGTTAATTGACTTTTCTTTTGTTTTTTGTTTGTTTTTCTAATGGACCTATTGAGAATTTGTATTTGACCTCGGAGACCTCGGAGGGCAAACCAACGAGGCACGGTAGGAATGAGCACTGTCAGTTCAGCGGGCGTGGTGAGTAGTTGAAACTAGAACGGGCTAAATTTGCTGAAGCAAATTTGATTGTGCTTGCTCCCGCGTGACCCTCCGCCCCCCTTGCACCGCCCCTGCCTTAGACCCCACCCTCCCATCCAGTATAAATACAGCCTCAATCGGCACTGTGTAGCTCAGACGTGTTTAGGCGGTTGCAAGGGTGTATTAACTGGTTGCAAGGGTGTGTTTGGCTGATCGCTATAGGGTGTTCCTAGATCGTTGCTAGGGTGTACTAATTAGTTTTGGGGGGGAAATGGGTGGGCCTTTGTGAGTACAAGCGGGAGGAGCCAAGGAAACCAGGGCAGAAAGAATTTTGATCGTAGAAGCTATGGTTCCAAACTTACAAACCAAAACGTAAAGAGGGCAGCTATAGCGCCACCGTGAGGGCAATTGGTATAATTTTTTAGGCCAGATTAGAAGAGTACTCTATGAACCTATGTACCCAATTTGGGAACAGTCGCTCTTACAGTTTGTGAGATACAGCTACTGAATGCTGCTATAGCGCCCCCTATAGGCGAAATGACACAATTTTATTTTTATCAGCTCAGAGTACATATGTGCATACCTGGACCAAGTTTGGTTCGGATCGGACAATGTGGTCCGGAGTTATGGCGGTTTTTGTGAAGTAGGCCCCACCCACCCCCGCCCCCTACAGGCCAAATGACACTTTCTTTTCTGAAATCAGCTCAGAAGTGTCAAGTGTCATACAAGAAGGAAGGCTGGCCATAATTCCAATGAATCAGCACTTCCTGCCGCCCTTCAAAATAAACCAATTTAGAAGGTACAGGTACTGAATGCTGCTATAGCGCCCCCTAGAGGCGAAATGACCCAATATTTCTCCTATAGGCTCAGAGTACATCCGTCCACACCTGTACCAAGTTTGGTTAGCATCGGACGATCTTTGTGAAATAGGCCCCACCCACAGAACTTTGGAGGTCGATTATATCGCAACGGTGCGGAATTCAAAAAAAACGCAAAATAAGTTTTGTGCAGGACAGTCCACACACGCTCTGTGATGTGGTTTGGTGAAGATCGGGCGAAATTTGAAGGAGAAATAGCGAAAAAACGCTTTTCGACAAAATTCAAAATGGCGGAAAATCTAGTTAGACGGAAATGGGCGGGGCCTATATCAGCAGATGCGGAATGACCCAAGGAATCCAGGGAAAAAATAATTTTGAATGTAGCCCTTACGGTTCAAAAGTTATGGACCAAAACGTAAGGATGGCTGTTATAGCGCCACCATCTGGTCAAATACTAAAATTTTCCCGCACAGAGTAAAAGGTGACTCTGTAAACCTACCTACAAAGTTTGGTAATAGCAGATCATACGGTGTCTGAGCTAGAGCTAATTTAATGCCAACGATTTCGAAACCCCATTCAAGTGAATGGGAAAAAAAATTGTACGTTAACGCGAATATCGCGAAAACCGGCGAACGAAACCCTTAGCAATCCAAATGCACACGATTCCTCAATGAGCCGCACGTTTTGATGTCTCTCATGTCTGTGTAGTGTGAAAACTGTAGGAGAAATGGCGAACACAACTTTTGACCAGAAGAAAACAGAATAAAGAAACTAGAACGGGCTAAATTTGCTGAAGCAAATTTGATTGTGCTTGCTCCGCCGTGACGCTCCGCCCCCCTTGCACCGCCCCTGCCTTAGACCCTGCCCTCCAGCCAAAGCGCCCCTACAGGTCAGTGGCAGCAGCTGACCTGTGGTGAAAATGGACTGATAATAGTCCCTGGTCACCAAAGTAATGTTACCCTTTTAGTTTTGTTACAGAGTTGCTGATCGGTTGTCATGTGTCCAGTCAGCCAGAGAAGCTGCTTGGGTAGCATGCTAACTAACGCCTAACGCTAGCAGTAGCTCAATTAGCTTGTTGCAACTAGTCCCAAACATTGATGAACAGTGTGTCCTAACGCCAGGGGGACAAGGTGTTTGTTTTGGCTGGCTGAGGTTCGCCTATAAGGCACAGTTGTTGTGGCTAACAGCCTCTATTCACACTAGGCTATTCACACTAGGCTATATCTTCCATTATGTTTTCAAACCCAGCTGGCTGTATATAATGAACAACCACAAAGTGGTGACACTTACCCATGGGTTCAGTTCATTGTTTTCTGGACATGTTTCCATGCTACAGTAACACAGCAGCTAACAGAACAGACAGGCCTCCCATGCCATACATGAACACAACAGGTTTCCTGCAGGCAGCTGTCAGGGCTGTGAGGGGGCGGGCTCTGGGCGGCCCTGTGAATTTTGTTATTGGTTGGCGACAAGTGACGTAGAAAATCCAAGGAACTCTGATTCACTCTGATTTGCCCTCTCCTGGGGCTCCCACTTGCGCCAGGGAGGGAGAGGAATGACTGTAGTAAGTGATTTCATACTTTTACAGATGGAGGAATGACTGTAGTAAGTGATTTCATACTTTTTTTGTCTACTACATCATTCTCTCTACTCAACATGCAACACTGCTGCTCAGAGTTGCTCTTAACCTCTATTTATCTCGTCAAATCTCACCGGATTCCTGTTTGCAGTACACTCTTAGCATTTGGTTTTTAACAGAGAAGAGCTGGAGCTGCTCAAAACATATGGTATGCAAATTAGAGCGAGACCATGAGTGATATACCCACTGTGATACAAGTATAGGTGTGTCTGTTGTCTGTACAATAGCGTGCGTGCGTCAAGTCAAGTGTCAAGTGTCATACAAGAAGGAAGGCTGGCCATAATTCCAATGAATCAGCACTTCCTGCCGCCCTTCAAAATAAAACAATTTAGAAGGGACAGGTTCTGAATGCTGCTATAGCGCCCCCTAGAGGCGAAATGACACAATATTTGTCCTATAGGCTCAGAGTACATCCTTCCACACCTGGACCAAGTTTGGTTCGCATCGGGCGATCTTTGTGAAATAGGCCCCACCCACAGAACTTTGGAAGTCGATTATATCGCAACGGTGCGGAATTTCAAAAAAACGCAAAATAAGTTTTGTGCGGGACAGTCCACACACGCTCTGTGATGTGGTTTGGTGAAGATCGGGCAAAATTTGAAGGAGAAATAGCGAAAAAACGCTTTTCGACAAAATTCAAAATGGCGGAAAATCTAGTTAGACGGAAATGGGCGGGGCCTATATCAGCAGATGCGGAATGGCCCAAGGAATCTAGGGAAAAAAGAATTTTGAATGTAGCCCTTACGGTTCAAAAGTTATGGACCAAAACGTAAGGGTGGCTGTTATAGCGCCACCATCTGGTCAAATAGTGTAATTTTCCCGCACAGAGTAAAAGGTGACTCCGTAAACCTACCTGCAAAGTTTGGTAATGGCAGGTCATACGGTGTCTGAGCTAGAGCTAATTTAATGCCAACGATTTCGAAACCCCATTCAAGTGAATGGGAAAAAAAATCGTACGTTAACGCCAATATCGCGAAACCCGGCCAACGAAACCCTTAGCAATCCAAATGCACACGATTCCTCAATGAGCCGCACGTTTTGATGTCTCCCATGTCTGTGTAGTGTGAAAACTGTAGGAGAAATGGCGAACCAAACTTTTGACCAGAAGAAAACAGAATAATAAAGATAAAGAAGTATGAGAGATTCTAAGATTGTGCTTGCCTATCTGCAAGCACAATAATAAAGATAAAGAAGTATGAGAGATTCTAAGATTGTGCTTGCCTATCTGCAAGCACAATAATAAAAGGGTGGCCAGTAAGCCAAGGGTGCCTTGTGGTCGGGGTGGCGGATGGGATGGGTGTGCCTTCGATGCCAACGACCGGTGTTCCATTCCTAGCGTGTTCAAAGTACATTTCAACCCTGAGCCACATTAAACATTTTAACCAACGTTTTTCTTAACCGACCAAGTAACATTAACCAAGTTGTTTTAGTCATCTTCATTTCACACAAAAAAAGGGAAAATCACATCTACTGTATGTATTTACACGACTCTATAGATCACATTTTCGTGACTATTTCACAAAGTGCTGTGAGAGCATGTTGTGTGTGCTCTGTTGTAAATGAATGTCCATATTGACAGCAGGTCATGAAGCAGCTCAGTCTCAGAAGGTTTCTCAGTCAAATTGTACTCTTTACAAGCTGCAGTTGACTAACATCCCCTCTCCCACAGTGGCAGATGATTTGGAGGCCCCGTGGAGCCCAGTGATATTATGGTAATTGTCATTACCGGGTTGGAGTGCGTGCGTGACTGACGCCATTAGAGAAAGTGCAATTACAGTAGGCTTTGGTGACCTTGCTGACTAGTGGAGGTCAGGGCTTCTCATTAGAGTGTGGTGGAAGGCAGCCCAGTGTCTCCTCTGTGCCAATCAATAAGAGCGTAGCTCGCTCTGCGCTAATCATAGCTTTGACGCAGCCTCACGCCCGGCCACCCCCCATCACCCCACAGCCCCACACCGCATTCCCACTACCCTCCCTCTGTCCCAGCTTCTCTGTTATTACCAAGCCGCCTCCGCTATAGCACCAAATGGCAAAGTAGTTTTTTAAACACATAGGGTACTACGGTAGTTAATATTTAGCAATATAATAGTGGGATTATATTGCTATATTGCATAGGAATTATGGAGATAATTATGTTTACAGAGGAAAATGCCATTAGGGCTTGGCACATGCATTGTTGTAATAAGAATATAGGTTTAAAAAATATATAAGTTAGGCATATTCATGGGCGTAGGTTTAGGGTGGGACTGGTGGGACATGTCCCACCCACTTTTCTTAGGAGCTAAAATTGTCCCCACCACTTTTTTCAAGCAGTGGCAAAATCCACGATTGATATTACTGTCTTTCCGAGGCTGTGATGGGCTCATTTTTAAAGCTAGTGTGATGCTTCTTATACCATATGAATCTAGAAGACCTAAGACCTAAGGAATCGATTGCTACCAACCATGTCAACGGGGCAAAATAATGCTCCAAAGTTAGGCTAAATTTTGGTGAGGGGAAAGAAATGGCATGGCCATTTTCAAAGGGGTCCCTTGACCAATCACCGGTATCTGAATGAGAATGTGTTCTATGGGTAGGGTTAGGGCTACACACCTTGAGTTGCATGCACTTTCTGTCATAAAGGTGTCTTTCCCTTTGAAAATGTTTAAGCTTTTTTTCCAATCAAGTCTAAATCCAACTTTAATACACATTTTTAATAAAGGTTCTATTTTATTATTTTGAGAATTTATTTTAGATTTAGAATGTAAATTGTCTATAGATTATAATACATTTTAATCTAATGTAATTTCAAATTTTTTGGTCCATGGCCCTCTATCCAGATGAATTTTTGGCCCTTCATACGAAATAATTTGGGCACCTCTGATTTAGCTGCTGTGCATATATATATAAGCTACAGTACAGTATAAATAAGGTTGTACATTGATTTCCCTGCTGTGCTGCTGTGTCTGGTCATTAAATAGAAGGAGAGTCCATTATGTCGGTACAGTCTTTGTTTTTGGATATGTAAGAATTGACTGAATTCTGTATGGAGAATATATAAGAAGACAATTTTTTTTTTATCCTTGTAAAGCCACAGCATAGTAAAGAGGATATTAATGTGATGTGTGTAGTTGTTCATAGATCTAGCCTCTTCATTTTGCTTTCTTCTGTTAAGAAGACCGCCGTTAAGACCGCGAACCGCGTCATACGAATGCAGCTTTAAGTTACAACTTAAAACAGGAGCAACCAGTGGCTTTGAACATGAATTTAGATCACACTGATGAGGAATAATAAATCTACAACTTTCCTTAGCCACCAATAAAACAATAAAAGCAATGGGACAATTCAGGAAACTGAACCATATATTAAATGTGAATTTTTACATGTGAATGTTTGGTACATTTGTACATGTTTTTCTTTTTTTTTTTATTCTAATTATAAATACCATTTTATGTCTTTCCCTTCTTTAATTTATTTATTAAATTTATTTATTATGTTTTTTTACATGCTTTACATCTACATGGTCAATAGTTTAATAAAATAAACAAACAATTATCAGTCTGTAGATTGTTTAGAGTTCCAAAAGATTGCTCAATTTCTCACCACCTTTACAGTATTTGGTCTTCTTCTTAGCTCGGTTATGGCTCATTTCCACCACATATAACAGCACAGTACAGCTCTACTCGATCTGGTCTTACTCGTCTCTACTTGATATAGACTCTGTTTCCATAGCAAGTTTACTCGCCTCCGCCCACACCTTGTCGTCATAGCGACCGCATATCTGCCCTCCGCCCATAGCCGAAGTAGGCTATAACGTATAACGTTAAAATTAAATCCATATGTTACCGGCCTCAGGTCTAGGGGTACCTGGGCCAATAGCTATTTAGCTTCGCAGTCCTGGATGGCTGCGGAGCAGTAAGA
Organism: Poromitra crassiceps; assembly: GCF_964638095.1. Lineage (NCBI taxonomy): Eukaryota > Metazoa > Chordata > Actinopteri > Beryciformes > Melamphaidae > Poromitra > Poromitra crassiceps. The sequence continues at coordinate 96,329,788 of NC_139623.1, read as the reverse complement.
AACGGGACAAGAATCAGTGTTCAACCAACGGACGCCATGTTTATTTCGGTGTCTGACCTCTGACTTATATTCAATAATAAACATTCAACATTGTATATCTGTATTCACCATATTTCCATAAACATTTCAGTGTCAAAAATAACAAACATACATTCCCTTTAACTAATACTGTCAAATCACGTTTCAGTCACATTATGTACATATCCCACTGTAATATACTACAAACTGGACTATTACTTTCAAACAGTATGATACTGTCCTGACTGAGAATAACTTGTTTCAACCATCAGTATCTTAGCAATAATGATAACTTTAAGTGAAATACTATTGCCTAAGTGCAATGTCAAATACATGAAAATGAAAGAAAACAAATGAATTGCATACTACTGTAGCTGCAATGTAAAATGCATGAAAACAAATAAAATATCTCTGAATGCATTTCTCTTCTCTCAAAAACCATTTTAGTCCATTTACATGAGTGGCCATTACAGGACTTACAATATTACAACAATTACATTCATTCACATTTCTAAGTTATGAACTCAAAATAGACTTCTCTTTCACTCAATGAACTGTTACTCTCCTATTATCTTCTGAATGTGGATAAAACGAACAAGTTGCCTAGAGTAGACTATTCCCAATCCCTTCCCTTCACATGGTCTAGTCCTTTCAAGCTAGCAGTAACACAAAGAATGCTATGATGCTAACGAAAATACACTTGACCAAAAACAACGTCCAACTCGGGCTTTGAGCAGTCACTGCACTCATTAACTTTAGCCGAGTGGTTTATCTAACATCTAGGTACTTTGTGAATTCACTCTAAGTCGTTTTAAACCACAATTACATACCTGCGGAGCAGTAAGAAACGGGACAAGAATCAGTGTTCAACCAACGGACGCCATGTTTATTTCGGTGTCTGACCTCTGACTTGCCTGACGTCACTGACACAGCGTTGAGTTGGTTGTTTCCTACTGAACCTGGTATTACAGCGACACCTGCTGTCACAAGAAGTAATAGCATTTGAGACAAAATCTAAAAAGAATGTATGGAGAGCCAACTTATAAAGTAGCTAGCGATTTAAATGATTTATATAAAAAAATAAGGGGGTGTAAGTTATTTACGTTACTTTTCATAAAGGCCATTTTCCAACCCTCTACACTCTCCCCTACTTTTAAAGATGTCTCCTGACATCTGGAGCTACAATAAGTCGTCACCGTCATGAGTTAAAGAAGAGTTTCAGAAGAGTCATTACTATCTAAAGAGTCTGTCAAGTGTTTTAAATCAAGTTTCAGTCCTCAGTCTAGTATGACCAGACTACTGGTCTTGGTACAAAGTTAGTGTCTGGGAAGACTAGTCTTGGCATCCCAGGACTTGACATGAGGTATGGTACACCCGGGAACACAGAGTTGACTCCAGGCATGAAAGGTTGGTATGAAGGTTGTCCTAAACTGTTATAAGTGAACATTCCTCTGGGTTGTGGTGCACGCGAGGATCTCCTTACAGTTTGTTCACGCGGGGACTCTGGTTCAGGTTCCTCCACTATTTCCCGGTGTTCCATTAGGATCTCATGTCCTTCCTGATTTGTTTCTGTATCGCCCACCCCTTGTAAAACTGTTTGTTTTTGTTGCTGTGTTGGCCTGTGAGCTGGTTCTTGCATGCGAGCTGGTTCTTGCATGTGAGCTGGTTCTTGCATGTGAGCTGGTTCTTGCATGCGAGCTGGTTCTTGCATGTGAGCTGGGTCTTGCATGTGAGCTGGTTCTTCCTCTCTAACTAGCTCTTTGTCAGCTGATACATTTCTCACAGGTTGAAATTCATGAGCAGAAGGGTTCAGTGGGTGCTGCGATTCTGGGTGAGTATGAGGTCTAATAGGAGTCATCCTATACACTGGTATGGGACGGGGGCTATATGAGTCCTCTTCTTCGTCAGATTCATAAGAGTCCTGTCCTCTCATCTCACTGTTGTTTGTTGTCTGTCTTGTTTGTCTCCTTTTTACAGGTTTCCTTCCAGGATCTTCCCAAGGTGAGTCTCTCTGCTTTGTTCGTTTCTTTTTTTCAGGTTCCACTCCATTCTCTTCCAGCGGTAATGCATTCACTGGCAGCAAGAGGTTTCGATGGAGAACCCGGATGACTTTGTTTCCAATCTCAGCTTGCACTTTATACACAGGTCCTTCACCAATTCTCTCAATGACACGGTGGACTCTCTCCTCCCAGTAGGCACGGAGTTTGCCGGGGCCGCCTCTTTTAGAGAGGTTCCGCACGAGTACCCTGTCTCCTGGTTGGAGTGTGGCACCTTTCACACCTTTGTCATATTGTCTTTTTCCCTTTGCTGATGATTTTTTACTATTTTCTGAGGCAATCTGGTATGCCTCCCGCATCCTACTTGCCCATTTTTGTGCAAACATTTGTCTGTCTGAGGTCTCTTGTTCAGGTTTCAGGTCAAAGAGCAAGTCGATTGGCAAGCGTGGGGCTCTTCCATATAAGAGAAAGAATGGTGAGTATCCCGTAGCTTCATGGGTAGTGCAGTTGTACGCATGCACCATGTGAGGCAGATGTTCTTTCCAGTCAGACTTTTTCTGTTCCTCCAGAGTCCGAAGCAGTTGGAGAATTGTTCTGTTCAGTCTCTCAACAGGATTCCCCTGCGGGTGGTATGGGGTGGTACGAGAGTGAGCTATACCAGCCAGTTGTTGGAGTCTCTGAAACAGTGCATTCTCAAACTCCCGCCCCTGATCGTGATGCAATTTTTCAGGGTAACCGAATCTAGGGATGAAATCCTGGAATATTTTCTCTGCCGCTGTCTTCCCTGATTTGTTTTTGGTGGGGTACGCTTGGGCAAAGCGGGTGAAATGATCAACTAGGACAAGTATGTATTCATACCCTCCTTTGCTTCGCTCAAGGTGGAGGTAGTCCACTGAAACAAACTCGAATGGGGCGCTGGATGTTATTGAACCCATGGGTGCTTTGTTCGGGACACAAGGCCGCTTCTGCTTGATGCAAGCACATCCTCTTATCACGTAATCCTCTATTTCCTTCTGCATAAAAGGCCAAAAGAACCTCTCTCTTGCCAGGTGAATTACTTTGTCCGCACCAACATGTCCCATATCATCGTGCAAGTTCTTAAGCACCATTTGTTTCAGTTCAGTGGGGAGAACCAACTGTTTCCTCTGAGCAGCATGTCGATAGAGAATTCCTTTGTCAAGTTTTAGTTTGTTCCATTCATGTACTAGTCTCCTTGTTTCATGTGACATTTGTCTTTTATCCTTGTCATTTGGGATCCATCCTCTCTTTTTCAGTGTTATGACCTCATTGATGGAAGAGTCATTTTTCTGTGCAGTTCGGATGTCCTCGGGAGTGAAAACAGGTGCAGTACTATGTGGTGGGTCATCATCAGGTGTTGAGTTGAGGACCAATGCTGCGGCCCATGGCGCAGCCTCTTTCTCCACTGCCTTGTCTCCTTGCCAGACAGCTGTTACTAAATCTGTGGGTACCATTTCTGTGTACTCACCGATGCGCTCATGGAACTTGATGGGATAACGCGACAGTGTGTCAGCATCGGCATTCATTTTCCCTGGCCTGTACTTAATGTCAAAATGAAAGTCTGCCAACTCGCCAACCCAGCGGTGGCCGACTGCATTGAGCTTTGCTGTACTCAGTATATACGTCAGTGGGTTGTTGTCAGTATATACTGTGAAGGTAGGGGCATAGTAGAGATAGTCTCTGAATTTTTCACAGATCGCCCACTTCAGCGCGAGAAACTCCAACTTGCCCGAATGCAAATGATAGTTCTTTTCGGCTGGAGTGAGTGCTCGGGAACCATAGCCTATGACCCGTAGTTTACCTTCCTGCTGTTGGTAGAGCACAGCCCCGAGACCTTCGTTTGAGGCATCGGTGTGCAGAATAAACGGCAGATCACAGTCCGGATAGCCTAGTATAGGAGAACTGGTTAGTATATCCACAAACCTGGAGACTACTGCACTGTGCTCTGGAGTCCACTGAACAGGTGTCTTAGATGGCAGCTGACCATTGTTTGTAGTTCGAGTTCTGCCCTTGGTAGCCTTGGATCGACTAGTTTGATTGGATTCATTTGGGCCATTTGCAAGCTCAAAAAGGGGTCTGGCTATTCTAGCAAAGTCTTGGATGTAAGAGCGGTAGTAGCTTAAGAACCCTATTAAAGATCTAACCTCCCCCACTGTCTTGGGCTCCCTCTCTTTCAGGTGTACTACTGCTTCCAAATCTTTGGGGTCTATTTGGACTCCTTCATTTGACACTACACGGCCTATGTATCTAACCTGCTGTTTGAAAAGTTCACATTTCTTAGCGCGCAGTTTGATACCGTGTTCCCTCATTCGCCCAAACACCTGTCGTAGTGACTCTATGTGACTATCAAAAGTTGTTGAGTAGCATAGCACATCGTCTAGGTATGGCGAACAACACTCATCCCTCAACCCTTCTAAAACTCCCTCCATGCATCTCTGAAATGCTGCAGGTGCATTTGTGAGGCCGAATGGGAGTCGCACCCACTCATACAAGCCCCAAGGAGTGTTAAATGCAGTGAGGTGTTGTGAACTTTCCTCCACAAAGCCCTGGTGATAAGCACTCCCCTGGTCAAGTATTGAAAACCAGGTGTAGCCTCCAAGGTTGTCCAGTAGGTGTTGGATGCGTGGCAAGGGGTGTCGGTCAGGGATGGTTTTCCGATTTAGTTCTCTGAAGTCGACACACAACCTTAGGCTGCTGTCTTTTTTTCGCACGCATACCACAGGAGATGAGTATGGTGATTTTGACTTCCTTATCCATCCTTGATTGAGCAAATTCTGTACGTATTCTTTTACTTCTCTGTATAAAGGCTTTGGGATTGCATTGTAGCACTTCTGTACAGGTATTTCATCTTTTAAACTGATTTTGAGTTTCAGGTTTTGGATGCAGCCAATATCACTATCTTCTTTGGCAAAAATATCAGACTCTTCGTACAGCATTTTCCTTATTGTGTCTTGCTCATTTTCCTCTAAGTGTGACAAATCAACGGGTGGGTGCCATTTCTCATTGACTGAAGGAGTTTGATTGTCATTTAACTGTTGGGTTTGCTTTTCAGAGCGTAGGTGAGCAGAGCAGGTTTCAGCTTTCATGGACGGTTTGACTGGTGTATCATTTTGCAGAGGGCAGGTAAGTGGTTTCACATCAGCAACTTCCTGGAGTGTGCCTAGTTCTGTTCTCCCTGACAGGAAAATGTCATGTTTGGTAACATTCTGGATCGGGATACTGACAACTTTGGATGAACCCCTGGGGACATCCACAAGAGCAGCGAACAGCTCTAAACCTTCTGGGCAGTGGCTGTCTATAGCTGGCTCATACAACATTGACCCCCCTGCTGGCCATGCCCTCACTCTGCACTTCACCTCACCTATTTGACCTGCAGAAATTGTAAGCCCTTTCTTCCCTGACCTGACATCATACTGAGGAGCTTCTTCGTCTGATACAGTTGCACTGAGAATAGACACTATGGCCTTGACTGTATTTTCACTAACACTTAACGCTTCTTTTAGCAGTAAGCTAATATCCATGCTGTCTGTCTGCTCATTCCCTTTGATTATCTCTGCAATAACATTTGACCCCAATAGTGGAAAGCTGACACAACTTTGGCCTACTAACATGGGAACCTGCACTGCTACAGTCCCATGGTTTACACTCACTATCTCTAGAGTTACATCTATCCAGCCATCAAATGGGACATCGGTACCATTAGCTGCAGTGACCTCTAAAGGTTTGTCGGCTAGCAAACTCTCAAGGGGTTGGATCGTGACATTTGGTAACTTCTTATCTACCCACTCTCTCCCAACTATCGTTACCTGAGCTCCTGAGTCAAAAAGCATCTGCACTGGGACCCCGTTGATGGCACAAGAAACCGTGCACCGTTTTCCAATGAGTTGGGCAACACGTTTTTTTCTTGTTTTGGGTTGAGCATTCACTGTCAGTGGTTTCTCGGTTTGAATGGAATTTACTTTTACAGGGGACGTTGCAGTTGTCTCAGTCAGTGGCTGTCCCTCTCCAGTGACTGCGCTCCGTTTCCCGACCATTGTCTTTTCAGGCATCCGACAGCTCGATGTCCCGCCTGACCGCAGCGAAAGCAGTGGGGGCATGACATAGTTCCCTGTTGCACGCATTGAGCACAACGGCCTTTGGTATCAGTCCTCCCAGTCTGGGTGCTTCTCTGGGGTTGCCAAAGATCTTGGGGAGTCTCACTGTCGGCTTTTGTAGTCAGTTTAGTCAAGTGTTTTGTCAATGTCGACACCTGCGCCGTCAATTCCATGATAGCAGTCTGATTAGCTTGTATGTTACAGTTAACTTCAGTCAGCTTTGTCTGGTCAACTGGTCTGTTGTCACCCTGCTGAGCGGAGCTAACGATTGCTGGTTTAGATTTAGTTACAGTGCCAAGGCGTTTGAGCCTGTCGGCCTCTTCACTAGCAGACTTAGTGATTTGATCCAACAAAAAATCATCGGTCACCTGTAAGTCTCTGAGGTGAGGTTTAAGATCACTCCTGATGTGGCTATTTCTTTCAGTTAAACCTTGGTAAAGCGTATGGAGGAATGTACCCTGTACCAGCCTTTTGTCATAACTAAATTCACTATCGCTATGTTGTGAGGCTGATAGAACACGCTGTTTGAGACCCATAATACGATACATGAATTGCTGTGAGGTCTCTTTCTCCTGCTGTTTAGCATTACTCAATTCGTGGAAGAGTTCTGTGCTACTTTTCTCCCTGATGTGAGATCTGAGAAACCGTTGTAACTCATCTACTGTGAGGTCATCTTTGTTGGTTAGCATTTCTCTGAAGTTACCTGGTTTAGTTACTTTTATCACTGTTCTGATAACCTCAGATTCACTGAAACCTTCCTTAAGACCCTCATTGATTTGTTTGCAGATACTGTTGTACGGAATTTCAGACCCTGAATCAGATAGTTGACCGCCATGGATCTTAAACTCTCTACGGGGTAACAAGCCTGCAACGTCAGTGAGTCTTACTACCTGATCAGAACCATACGAAGATGTGCTGACACCCTTCTTCACGCTGACTGGAGTAGTAGACCTGGCTGAGATGACTGGCGATGACCGTGTCGGTGGGGATGGAGATTTATGCTGGGAGTCAGCATCTTCGATTTCCACCCTGTCCTCCGCGTGAGGAGTGTCCGAAACGTTTTCCTTCTGAGCAGTGTCCGTGCCATCTTCCGTGTGAGCAGTGTTCGCAGCAGCTAACAAGATCTCCACCAGATCATGGAGAAGCAGCAGGCAAGACATGCCTTCATCTTCCAATTCCTTGAGCTTGTCACTCCTTATGAAATCGACAATCACATCGAACAGTTCGGGTTCAGTTGTGGTGGATGTATCGATCTCTTTCTTTTGTTCATTACCGATTTCGCGTACCACAGTTTGCAGTTGACTGAAACTTAAAGCTGGCAAGTTCTTCTGCAGTTTCCAGATCAGTAGCCGAGAATCTGAAGAAGCCATCGTGACTGGATTCCCTGAAGCCGTGGCTCTCTGGATGACGCTGTGGAGGCAGCCTTCCCTGAAGCTCTGGAAACAGGATATCGCAGTTGCAGTGGTGGCGTTCTCAGCTGGATCGCCGGACGAGCCCCCAGTTGTTACCGGCCTCAGGTCTAGGGGTACCTGGGCCAATAGCTATTTAGCTTCGCAGTCCTGGATGGCTGCGGAGCAGTAAGAAACGGGACAAGAATCAGTGTTCAACCAACGGACGCCATGTTTATTTCGGTGTCTGACCTCTGACTTATATTCAATAATAAACATTCAACATTGTATATCTGTATTCACCATATTTCCATAAACATTTCAGTGTCAAAAATAACAAACATACATTCCCTTTAACTAATACTGTCAAATCACGTTTCAGTCACATTATGTACATATCCCACTGTAATATACTACAAACTGGACTATTACTTTCAAACAGTATGATACTGTCCTGACTGAGAATAACTTGTTTCAACCATCAGTATCTTAGCAATAATGATAACTTTAAGTGAAATACTATTGCCTAAGTGCAATGTCAAATACATGAAAATGAAAGAAAACAAATGAATTGCATACTACTGTAGCTGCAATGTAAAATGCATGAAAACAAATAAAATATCTCTGAATGCATTTCTCTTCTCTCAAAAACCATTTTAGTCCATTTACATGAGTGGCCATTACAGGACTTACAATATTACAACAATTACATTCATTCACATTTCTAAGTTATGAACTCAAAATAGACTTCTCTTTCACTCAATGAACTGTTACTCTCCTATTATCTTCTGAATGTGGATAAAACGAACAAGTTGCCTAGAGTAGACTATTCCCAATCCCTTCCCTTCACATGGTCTAGTCCTTTCAAGCTAGCAGTAACACAAAGAATGCTATGATGCTAACGAAAATACACTTGACCAAAAACAACGTCCAACTCGGGCTTTGAGCAGTCACTGCACTCATTAACTTTAGCCGAGTGGTTTATCTAACATCTAGGTACTTTGTGAATTCACTCTAAGTCGTTTTAAACCACAATTACATACCTGCGGAGCAGTAAGAAACGGGACAAGAATCAGTGTTCAACCAACGGACGCCATGTTTATTTCGGTGTCTGACCTCTGACTTGCCTGACGTCACTGACACAGCGTTGAGTTGGTTGTTTCCTACTGAACCTGGTATTACAGCGACACCTGCTGTCACAAGAAGTAATAGCATTTGAGACAAAATCTAAAAAGAATGTATGGAGAGCCAACTTATAAAGTAGCTAGCGATTTAAATGATTTATATAAAAAAATAAGGGGGTGTAAGTTATTTACGTTACTTTTCATAAAGGCCATTTTCCAACCCTCTACACATACACAGAACTTTTAAACTGATTATGAAATACTGGTGCCTTTAAATGACCTACAGTGTACATGGGCAAATGTGACAATCGGCCAGGAGAATGGATATCACTTTGTTGTTACTCAAACTCACATGCATGCAACTGCGCGGGGGATGGGAGTTGCGCGACGGGAAGAAGGGAAGCCTCTACCCTGGCGGCAACTCACCAGGCAAGACCGCGGCTTCACTAAACCCCCGCCTCCGGCCTAGCGGAGCTGACGTTACACACAACAAAGGGCTTCCCGAGGAGCAGACTTTTTCTCTCTCAAAACAATTGAAAACCACCTGAGCACATTAAAGCTGAGCAAGGAGATCGATTTTATTTCACCAGAGCCAAAGGCAGCAACACAAAAGACTGATGGAAATAACATTAACAGAAGAGAAGGTAAGCCCCACTAAACTGGTATCCAGCATTGACAGTCAGTAGATACAGTAAACATGATTCTGCCTGACCAATCAGTCGTCTGCAGTGTGTTTACGTCATGGTATGGTACCGGGTTCACAGCGCTGGAACCTCAACAGAGCAGGGACATAAACTAGCACGACTCAACCCCGACTCAACCCGGGTTGTCCACGCTTTTGATCGGTGGAATGAGACAAAAAAGCGAGACGAGCTGGGCGGGGCCACACTGATACCAGCGGTGGAAATGGGCCATTATAGTTTATCTCCAGCACCTATCTTTGAACAAGGCTAGGTCCGAACCTAGCATATGGCCAGCGCAATAAAGCGTTTACGGGGCACTCAAATCGGCCGCAATTGGACTGGACAAAGCCAGATATAGGACCCGCTTGCGCTGGCCAAAAATGTTTTGAGCGAGTGCTCTTCCTGGATGCTTCAGCAGAGCTTGCATCATCGCAGCTGCAACTAGTCTGGGACTTTTCACAAACTGCATGACGCAGAGGGACAGGCTGTGGCTAATCACCCTTGGCCTGGATGCCAACTCCTCTATACGAGGGATCAGCCGAGCAGCATTTTGGTAAACAAACCGCGTCACTGGGTGGCAACGGCAATGGAACCCTATGGAGCCCAAGTGGCGCGAGGCGTGAGTGTCTGACTATAGCCAGTTAACTCTGTTTACATTTTAAAAACTGCGACAGTTCACACAACTTTAACACGACATGCATATATTATACATCAAACTCTTGAGCTACTTCTGCTCTCACTCAGAATGTCAAAATATAAGCAATGTGATGTGAGATATTAACGTTTGTTTGGCACAACTCATACTATTAACTGCCACGGGGTTCCGCATTTCTGGGTGGCAAGTGACTGATTGATCCTAGAGGGTATGCATGTGATGTCACAGAGGCAGAAGTCACTGTGGGGTCACGCCCGCTGAGTCACAGCAAGACTGAGCTTGAATGCAGTAATCAGCCTAGATAACTGACACCTGCTGCTCAGGGAGGAACTTGACACTCATTTTGACACTCATTCCCGATTGAGGGGGTGTGTTCCAGTGGGTGTGCATACCCTCTATTGAATGCTCCATGCAGTTTACATTTCTCCTCAGATGATTAGCGTTACTGTCTTGAAGTGTTCATGGAAGAAAAACAGTATTACCTCTTCTGAAGCTGCTTTGGCTAACCAGGTAGAAGAAATAAAAATCCATGTGAAGGAAGTTTCAGCAGGGGGCGTGGGTGCATGGGCTGCACACGTGGTCACTGGTCAGGGAATGCTGGGGGGGAAATTCAAGAAGTAAACGTTGGTGATTGTCAAACATTTATTTTGCACAAATTATGTTAATTAGTGGTTTAATGTTGTATGATGCACTTACAAAAGATGGCATTTTGTGCGATTGTTTTGGTATGATTGACGATGGGTTGTAGATTGAATACCTCGTGCAGAGCAGTTTGCTAACTGTGAATTGGGTACTGCATGAAACAGTTTGATGATTATCTGTTATTTTGTAGGCTATTCTTGTTTGTGAAATGCATAGAGCAGAAATAAAGAATGTTGCTTATTCTGTAAACTCCTGTGTTAGTGGTGTAAAGTAATGAAGTACAAAGTTAAAGTCGAACTGAACCTGTTCGTCACGTGCATGAGTCCGTTTCAGACTGAAAAACATAGTTTGTCTAAGATGACAGGTTGAGAGGCGGGTCATAGTATCATGTCGATGATTTTATTTGACAATTCTGGGGACTGGATTGGGCTTTGGCTAGTCTCTTAGAACAGACGAGTTGGCTTCCGCAATTTTCAAATGCTTCCGCCATACCGTCTGTACTTCGTGGGGGAGAATCATGCGCCAACCGGAATGGGAAGCAGTAGTCCAATCAGAATCCAATATGCCGGCAGAAAGGCAGGTCTTCCGCTCATTAGTCTAATCAGAATCCAATATGCCGCATTCGCGTGTCGTGATTGGTCGGATTCCGTAGAACTTCCTTCCAGTCTGAAGGTTTTTTTCCCAACTTCCTTGTGCATGTTCTGTGGGTGTAACGTACAGACTGTATATAGCTGCATTCGCCGGATGTAGATGATACAGTCTGTTTTAAGAGACTAGGCTTTGGCCAATCCTGGCGTGTTCCGCCTCCAAATCGAGTGGGATTCAGTATGTTGTGGCGCTCCCCTGGGAAAGAGCCTTTTGACGGGAGGAGTGGAGCTCAGCGAGCCACAGGCAGCCAGCTGCCTTCGTGTTGCCGAGCGGAGAGTGCAGCACGTCACGTCGGCCTGGAATCTCCGAAGTGCTACCCCTGACAACCAAGCTCTCGGATGCGCGCGCCATTATCGCTGCTATAACCATACGATATCCCTGGAATGCGCGTTTTAACGAGCCAGTTACATTTCTTTGCATTCTTAGAGATTATAGTTTTTGTTTTTTATCCATGTTTCTAACAATTGGCCAAGTTAGTAGTTAGTTTATGGGATATGAATTCTGCCAGACGACAGGCACTAGGCGCCATTTTCGACTTCATTTGGAAGAGAAGATTATCCAGAAATTAAGATTTGATTGACAGCTGCATGTCGTGATATGATTGGTTGAAATGGGGTAGAAATTTAATAGTACAGGGTGACGTCAGCAAACTGTAAATTACTGTTATCAATGAGATCTTGAAAAACGAACTTTTGATGTGAAAAAGTGTGAAAAACTAAACAAATTAGATTGTTGTGATTTGTTTTGCATACATTATTAAATAGGTGCACTGCATACCCAGGTATTTGAACTAAAAGAAAAGAAAAATCATTCTTGGGTTCAGCTCGACTATCTAGGCTATCTTTTTTGAGTATCTGTACTTTACTTGAGTATTTATTTTTCTTTCAGCTTTTACTTTTACTCCACTACATTTTCGTAATAAAATCTATACTTTTACTCCGATACATTTCCCAAAAGCATCTTCGTTACTTGTTACTATAAAATAAACAAACAGCTTGTGTTGTGGCGAATCAGTAGCCTGGCTAGCGAATCAGTGCTTCTGTGTTACAAGTTGCGTTTGCCAATTGCTTACCGTCAGTGCCATTGTCAGTGCTTCCCAAGTCTTTTCATCCATGTTAAAAGTTCTCACAGGCTGAAATCCGACGGGTAATTACTTTAAATTGTCTTTACATTGTGTCCAATTGACCCAAAATGACGGAATATGCCACCAGAAAACAAGAAACCAAGCGTCTCTTGGGGGAAGCTTCAAATTGGTCAAGCGTCCACGCGGCCAGAACGTAAAAGTATAGGTCTTCCGCTTAAGGATTTCAAAATAAAATCCTAAATGCTTTATTTGTTTCTTCAAAGGTGAGAAGCATTTTATTCTGAAAGTAAATAATGGTATTTCCGTTGCTGTCTGGTGTAACAGTCGCTGTTTTGACACAGCCCAATAATACTGTCATGTTTCAGAAAGGTATGTCAGTTTCAATTTCTATAGAGTGATTACATTGATTAACTGTTTATCTGGCTGTGACAATATCCAGGCATAGAGCTATATGGAGGAGATGTCCATGATCTATGGTGATTATGATGATGATGATGATGATGATGATGATGATTTATTTCCCATTGACATGGAGATATCTCATTGCCATGATAGCCTAAAGCAGGCACTTGTGCCAAAAGCTGCAGTCAGTTCAAATGGCAGACTATAAGGTAAATATGTAAGCAAACTCACAATAAAGCTAAAAATTCTGAAACTCCGGACCGCTTGCTTTCTTATAAACAGGATTTACTTGTACTTTTACTTTCAATACTTTTAAGTACATTTCATATTATACAAATACTTTTGATACTTAAGTACAGAAAATATTAGCTACTTTAAGACTTTTACTCAAGTAATATTTTAATGGGTGACTTTGACTTTTACCCAAGTCATTTTCTGGTAAAGTATCTATACTTTTACTCAAGTATGGATTTCGAGTACTTTATACACCACTTCTGCTACATATATGTTAGCAGCACAGGTGTGGATCTACGTTACAGCAGGGCAGTGTGGTGAATGTTTCTGTGTTCTTCCGTTCTGAGGTGCCACTGCCGTATTTGTACGATATAGGACGAAGCAGCGTGACGTCTACAGTCACCCAGAAATGCGTAACCCCGCGGCAGTTACCTAGTATGAGTCGTTCCAAACAAACGTTAATATCTCAAAAACGATCTAAATCACATCGCTTATATTTTGGGTGTCACATAATGATGACAATGAATTGTTGCATTTGCCGATCCACCATATTGTTTATAAAGGGTTGCCATGGTGATGTTTGGGTGGAGCTTACAGGGGTTACATCAGTACAGAGGATGTCTTAAAGGGTAACTAAACCCTAAAACAAATTTTTTCAGCTTTAAACCAATGTATGGCTTTTTAGTAGTGTTGCTGAAGGATTCTGGGCAGAATTTCCACATTTGAGAGAAAACCGTAATTTGCATGAGGTGAGAGAGCCCTCTAGGGGTTGAAACCTACTTTTGCTGTTGGGTCTTCCCATTGGCTGATTTCGGTTCTGATGACATCACCAAGAACTGTCCCATCACCAAGAGCGGTCCCAACCAACCCACCTGACAGCTGGGTTGGTGGGACAGCTCAGCTGGGTTGAGACTCTTGATTTGCATTTTTTTTAAATCCCAAAGTAGAGGCAGGTCTGCCATAATTCTGGTGGCTCAGTTCCCCTTTAAAGTACATTTCCGGGTTAGGACGCGCTTCCCGGTAATGCATGGACCGCATGGACAATGTGTGCCAGACTGCATGGACAATGGCCTTCTAGTAAGCTGTGAGATGGACACATGGATTGTGTATTTCCCCCTTTTCCTAAGGGAGTGTGGCAAGTGTTGTGCGTCCTTAAATGAACTGCTGAGTGGACACCGAGAGGAGGCCTGGTGATCCGCCAGAGGAACGGGTTGGACAAAGACAAGCAGCTGGGCAGAGGTATGCTAGCGAGGCTACATCAGCAGGTAAGCTCGACTCCAAATCACTAAGTTGTGGACACAATTTATTTCTGTCTGAATCCTATGCTGATAGCAGCCACAGTCATTGGAAGCACTAGTGGTGACCAATTTGGGGCCCGCGGGCCAAACTTGGCTCTGTTTGTTTTGGCCCGCCATGGATTTGGGGGGGGGGGGGGGGGAAGCAACAACAAAAAAAAGTTTTTTGTTTTGTTTTGTTTTTTGCATGCCAGGCCAGGCCAGGCCTGAGTGTGAGAGCAATTAAATTAATAGACAATAACATTGGTGTGTTTAAAATGAGATATTCCACTGAATATGGCTAAAACAGATTCAAACATGCAAAAAAGGCAAATTTTTCTTTTTTTTTAATTAAAAAAAAAAAAAATTGGGATGGAGGGCCCCCCTAAGAGCTTCGCCTCCCCTGGGCTGATAGGGTCGCTCCGCCCTTGTACCTTGAGGATTTTTCAAGTTGTGAATTAAGTCAAATTTCTCTCTTGATTACAAAGGTGGAAAATACAACTGTTTTTAACTGGGTGTTTACTGATCAAATGTTTAAGCTCCCCACAAATGCAGATGTTTTTTTAAATATATATAACCAATTGCAAATTATTACAATTACCAAACAGATAAAAAGTAGATTATTATAGATTTAGAATGTTAATTTTCTATAAAACACAATACATTTTAATGTAATTCCACAACGTTTATTTTTGGCCCTCGGCCCTCCACCCAGAGTTTTGGCCCTTCATGGGAAAGAATTTGTGCACCCCTGCACTAGACGAAGGAAGCCTAGCGATATTAATAACTACCCAGGGCCGATGGTGCTGTGACAGAAGAATGAACAAGGAAATTTAATAATTTTCAGTTTGTTGGGATTGTGGTTGAGCCCATTTAGCAGAGAAGCTAGCTAGCACTGCTAAGGTAGGAACTACTGTCTTTGTCCTGATTGAACCTTTGTTTTGTGTTTGCAAGTGTTGGCTTGCTTTGGAACTGTACTACAGAGTGCAGTCCAACCAGACATTGATGAATTAGACATTTTGATGAGTTCTGTTGGCGAACACATTTGAACCTTTAAAATATCGTTCAGATTATGTGATTTATTGATTATGTGAACTGAGTCTGACCCATCACTAGTATGCAAGTGGTGGGGGTTGATGGAGCATGTGATCGAGAACTGACTGCTTTAGAAAATAAACTAATAGTGCTACATTTGCGACATAACATGGAGCTGTCTGCCCATTTGGCAAGTAACCGAAGGTCTGGTGGCAGCTAGTTGTTATTTGTAGCCTTAAACAATCTTAATCGCCTACTCGCCTATAGCTCATCTACTGGAGGGCTGTTAGCTGATTAGCTTGCTGCAAACTTTGCTCCAGAGACTGAATAAAATAAAATAAATCTGCATGATTACCTTATACTATATGCAAAAATCTAGCATGTTAAATAACATCATAAACAGGTTCCCAAAGGATGTTTTTCGCTCAAAATGCCAATTGCCGGGAGTACGTCTATTTTGGAGTTTTCCCAACTGTCAAATGTGAAACTAGTTGTATGCTCAGGAATTGATAATGCCTTGGCTTTGTGACTGTGTAGTAGTGGTGTGAGGTATGCATGGCGTGGCCGGCCTGGGCTCAGGGGCTAGCAGTCAGGCAGACAGGCTGCGAGCCAGTTGTCCACAGAGACGGAGGGGGAGGGGCGGCCGGCCGGAGGGCTCCAGCGCTCTGCCACAGCTCTTTCCGCACTGTTTGCACTCCAGTGGTTTAGTCACCAGCCGCGCCTATTAAATCAAGGGCCCCCCTCCACAAAGACTGCCAATTATGCCCAGATGAGATGCCCCCCGCCCCCATCTCTTTCTCGTCCCCACCCTGGTTTTGTGCCTCTCTTCTGTTTTATCTCGCGCTCACTCTCTTGCTCTGTCTGGCTTATTTTTCCATGATATTGTCCAATCGGAAAATACGATGTGGCATCTCTGGAGTCTCTGCAACTCACACGGCAATTGCAAAGATTTTTTTTATTTTTTATTTAAGGCCTAAAACTAGCATCCTATGGCTATTCGCTTCTTGCCTCCTGTCTGCCCCTCATACTTGAATATAGCCCTTTGTCACTTTGGTGACATGCATGGCATCAGGTGGGACAGGATGGCCATGATTTTTTTTGTTATGATCTGTTGCATTGGATCATATACAGAGAAAACAACTCAAACATGTATTCCAGCGGTCTGCCTTGTGACACACTTCTTACCTACATTTTACAGCGGTTAAGAATAGATTCACATCATTTGAAGTTTATTTGGTGAAGAAGTCAAATTAAACACAACAATGATTACAATTGAATCTCTTATCTGTGTGAATTTAGGCGCATTATGAGACGAGTGGAATGGCAGTGGAACAGGAAATCCTGAGTGTCGTTATGCTATTTGTGCATACTGGTATGTTTTGCCATGTTGGTATGTATGGGAGTTGGCAGTTCAAGCTGTTTAGTCAACACCATTCTCTTTCTTTAGAGGAAACCGCTCCTTAAGGCTGCCCAAAGCTTTTCTTACCTAACTCTCTCTAAAGGTGCTGACACACCGAAAACACTTGAGAGGACTAGCGGCAACTAGATGCCGACCAATACGTCACCTCACGTCTCCTGTGTCGGCGCCAAAGAGTTGCATTTGAACACACCGCAAACACCACAGCCGACGGGCAACTGGCAGGTGAGACCTGATTCATGAAACATTGACCAGAAAGTACAGTAGCGTTTGGCTACCATTTCACTCACTTAAACGGCTTCGTAATATAGCTACTTCTAATCGAGAATGTCTGATAAAAGGTTACAAATGACACTGGCGTATGTCAGCCCTTGTCTGCTATTTTGCTGAAAGGAAGAGGTGGAGGCGGAGAAAGGAGAGGCTAAATGGGTGATATCATGCAGCGAGAGGCTCGAGGGACTTTCCCAAAGGCACGTCATCGTGAAAATATCCGTTGATTGGAATGATCAGATGAGATGAAGTTGAGTAGAGTGTTTTGTGTGCCCTCTCTCCTGCTTTACTACCCCTGACTGTTTTGTGTGCCCTCTGCTGCTTTACTACCCCTGACTGTTTTGTGTGCCCTCTGCTGCTTTACTACCCCTGACTGTTTTGTGTGCCCTCTGCTGCTTTACTACCCCTGACTGTTTTGTGTGCCCTCTGCTGCTTTACTACCCCTGACTAGGGCTGCCACGATTAGTCGACTAGTCGCGATGACCAAAATCGTCCCCGACGTATTTGGTAATCGACATCATCGCATGTTTTTTTTTTAGCTGAAAAAAAGAAAAAAACGTTTGTTATGTTTCCCCGAAGCTGCTGCTGGCGGTGGCCTCACTGGCTGGCCTGGCCATAGACATATATAAAGGCTAGATGGCTTAAGGCGGAGTCACCAGCGTCGTTGAAGCGCCGCCATCTTGCTACGGCAGGCTTTCTGGTACGTTCTATGGTAGCTGTTGGAGGGTGCACAGACAAAAATACTCATAACTCGCTGAAATCTTGACGGATTTACAAATGGTTTGGTTTATTACAAGCATATTCCGTTCCCGAGATATGGCAACGACAAAAACACACACACTAAAAACACTATTTTTTTGATGGGCTCCAAATTACACCAAAATTAAATCGAAGCATCTATGCCATGAGAGGGATTCAGGCACAAAGTTTCATGCAGTTTCATCCATTTCCCTAGGAGTTATGATCATCTGATTTGATAATACTGTAACGTGTTTGGGTAATCCAAGTATTACCTGTAATGTGATGTGCAACCTAAGTGTCTGGATTGTAGCTAGGAACTAATGTGTGTGGGGTGTTCCTAGGGGAAACGGAGTATATAGGACCAGCGGCCGCTGTGCCGCGGGGAGTCAAGATACGGAGTGAGCGAGACCGGTTGTTATGTGTAGAGCTAGCTGTGTGAAGCTAGCTGCTAGGAGCTAACGAAGCCTGTGAATAAAGACCCTGTACCAACTACAACTCTCCGTTCCTTGGTGTATCAGCGATACGCTACATTGGCGTCAGAAGTTTAAAACGGTGAATTACCTCCAGAATCGGCAAGATGGTTAACAAGTTCCTGAAGAGAGAGAAGCAAAGACTCAAACGGGAGGCGGGAAGAGAAAGAGCCGGGGCGGACTACCAAGCACCCGAGGAGAAAGAAGACGGGGTAGACGCGGCCGCTACCACAGAGATCCAGGCGGGGATAGCAGCAGCAAGCCTGGGGTTTGTGATGATAAAATCCGAACTAAACGGCGATATCCCCGTAGCCACGGAAGCTACCCCGCGGCTCAAAGAGGCTAGCAGGCGGGCTAACGAGGCGGCGGAGAGAGCGGAAGAGCCGAGGCCGGTGAGAGTGAAGATCGAGCGGGTTGACAACACCGCTGTAGCCATGGAGGCTGTGCCACGGCCCGGTGAAGCCTCGGTGTATCCGGAGAATAGGGGGGAATACAGACGGATGAAGGAGGAATACAGACTGATGAGGGAGAACCTCGGGCGGGAGGAGAGCGGAGCCGAGCCGGGCCCCGCTGGCAGACAGGCGGGGAGTGACGAGGCTGAAGCACGGCACGCGACGGCGGGGGATGGCGCCCGCAGAACCAGGAAGGACGTGCTCGTCCCGAAATACAACGGTAAAGGCGAGTGGGAGGCATACTGCAAGCAGTTTGAGGAGGCTGCAGAATGGAATGGCTGGACGAGAAGGGAGAGAGCCAGCCATCTCGTGATGTCCCTCGAGGGCGAGGCTACGGCGTGCGTGTTGGCAATAGCGGATACAAAGGACTTGGATGTGGTGATGGGGGCCCTGCGGAGACGCTTCGGACGATGTGAAGAGCAGGCCATCGTAGCCGCGGAACTGTGTAACAGACGCAGACGGCAGGGTGAGTCGCTGCGTGCACTGGCAACAGACATTGAGACTCTCAGCCGGCGCGCATACAGCCAGCTACCGACGGAGGCGCTGGATGGGTTAGCCCTAAGCTACTTTGTCCAGGCCATCGAGCCACGGGGTCTAAGCCAGAAGGTAACGCTGGGACATCCAAAAACACTGGGAGCAGCGCTGGAGTTGGCGCTGGAGATAGAGACAGTAGAAGGCTGGGATAAGAGCAGCGGCATAATGGAGGCCGCCCCAGTGGTGAGAATGGCAGCGGAGAGCCAGCTACAAGAAGAGCCAGCGTGGAAGACGGCCTTGGCAGAGCAAGGCAACATGGTGAAAGAGCAAGGCAACATGGTGAAAGAGCTATCTGAGTCGGTGCGCCAGTTAACAGAACAACTGCTCCGAAGCGCGACCCTGCAGCCCACCCCACGAGACAATACCGGGGCCAGGGGGCCCGGGGCCATGCGCTGCTGGACCTGTGGACGCCCCGGGCATCGGGCCAGAGAGTGCCGCGGAGGAGCGTGGAACCAGGGAAACGGCGCGGGGCCCGTCTAAGAGGGGCGAGACGGGCCCCCTACGTCATATTCCCTATGGCCACGTCACCGTTGGAGGGGGCCCAGCGGTACAGACGGGGAGGGGGGGCGTCGCCTTCCCCCGAAGCAGACGACATCGCCGGCGCTGTCAACATGCAGAACGGGCCGCACACGATGAACGGCTGCCATGTTCAGGTCCGCCTGCAAGGGAAGCCCTGTGTCGCCCTGGTGGACACGGGGTGTACGGCAACGCTGGTGAACTACAACATGATGCCAGAGGGAGCGCTTCTGGAGCAGCCAGCGGACCAGCTGCTGAGGACAGTATCCGGTGAGTTGATGCCGATGAGGGGAAGGGGGTCCGTGATGATAACTGTGGGGGGACAGACAGTGAACTTTCCGGTATGGGTAGTAGAGATGGCGGGGCCCTGTATCTTGGGGGAGGACTACTTGACGCTAAACCAATGCACAGTAGACCTAGGGAAGAGCACACTGACGTTTGCAGGGGGGCCGGTAGTCCAGATGGGTCACCCTCCCACCGCTCCAGGGGAGCAACCAAACGTCAATAACATCACTGTATACCGCGTCACAGTTGAGCACGGGCCCCACGCGGAGCCGCAAAAGAGACTGTGTTGGACATGTGGAGAGCCGGGCCACGTGGCGAGGTGGTGCAGAAGCGGTCCCGGGAGACGGACCGGGTATGCGGGACAACGACATGGTCAGCAGGGAGCCTGCTGGGCATGCGGCGAGATTGGACACCTGGCTAGAGAGTGTCAAAAGGCTGTCGGGGACCGGAGGGCAGCGGGAGAAGAGAGACGTGCAGGCGGCGGACAGGTGAGACTCTGCTGGACTTGCCGTTCGCCTGGGCACTTAGCCAGAAACTGCACTGCGCCCCCCACGGTTGCTGTGCGGAAAGCCGAGGTGGAGAGCGAGGCCGGTTGTGTTCCCCCTGCTGTCCTGAACACGCCGTCCCCTGGGGAAGGGGGGCGGGAGGACGACCGAGTGCAGGAGGTGGAGGAAGACGAGGAGGACTGTCCAGATGTGGATCTGGAGGACGACAGAGCGACCATCAAGGATGTCGACGTGAGTGAGTGGAAACGCAGGCAGGCGGAGGACGCGGAGATCGGTCCGGTGCTTGCGTGGGTGGCGGCCGGACGCCGGCCCCCTGTGAAGGAGACTCACATGTTTTCCGGTGCCACGAAAGGACTGTGGAACATGTTTTCCGACCTGCGGCTAGATGAAGACGGGCTGTTGGAGAGAACAGAGCACGGGGTAAAAGGGAGGCAGGCGGTTGTACCCGGTTACCTGCGAGAGTTGGCGCTTAAGGGGGCACACAAGGGCCCTGGTTCCAGTCATTTTGGGCCCGAAGAGACACTCACCCGCATCCGTGGACATTTCTACTGGGGCAAACAAAAGGAGGATGTGCGAAGATACTGCGATGCGTGTGAGGACTGTGGGGCACAGAGGGGGGACCGTGCTGACTTACACTGCAGTGCATGTGTTGACTGTAATGTGCTTCAGATGGGACAGAAGCTTTAAAAGGGGGGATGGAAATAGTGGTTGAAGTGGGATAATGTGAGTAAGAAAAAAGGTTTAAATGAAGGTAATGGAAAAAGAATGATGTAAATGTTGGGGTTGTTGTCGAACTGAAATTATATTGTGTGGAATTTAAATGAATGTGTGAAAAAGAAGGAAATAATGGAAAACTAGACATTACGGAGTACCTAATGAAAAACTGGACATTATGACGGGGGTGCTGAAAAGAAAAGACTGGTTGTTGGGGAATTATAATTTGATGTGGTGATGGGAAAAATGTTGTGTTGGTGTGTTTTGGTACAGGGGGATATGTGTGGGTTGTGGGTGTTAACGTGGGCGTTAACCTTATTGTTGGGTGAGGAGTATGTAACGTGTTTGGGTAATCCAAGTATTACCTGTAATGTGATGTGCAACCTAAGTGTCTGGATTGTAGCTAGGAACTAATGTGTGTGGGGTGTTCCTAGGGGAAACGGAGTATATAGGACCAGCGGCCGCTGTGCCGCGGGGAGTCAAGATACGGAGTGAGCGAGACCGGTTGTGATGTGCAGAGCTAGCTGTGTGAAGCTAGCTGCTAGGAGCTAACGAAGCCTGTGAATAAAGACCCTGTACCAACTACAACTCTCCGTTCCTTGGTGTATCAGCGATACGCTACAATACTAACCCAACAACAGATGCTCATAGCTCCTAGCAAAATGGATGAAACTGCATGAAACTAGGTGCGTGAATTCATCTCATGATGATGATGCTTCAGTTTAAGTTTGGTGTAATTTGGAGCCAAAAATAATAATAAAATGTTAGGGTTTTTTTAACCCATAGATATATATAAAGCTGTGGTGCCGTAGCAAGATGGCCACCATGCGACGACGTCGCTCTCCATTGACCGGCAGCGCGGGTAAGCCATCTAGCCTTTATATATGTCTATGGGCCTGGCCTCCAGGCGTCTCCGTCCTGTCTTTGATGCACATGCGCAGTACTGATCATCCGGGAAAAACGTGACATCACCGGAAAAACAAGCAGCTTGCAGCTTCCTCCCAGTCCTCCACAGAAAAAATGTCTAGCAGTCCTCATACGTCCAAAGTGTGGGAGCATTTCACCCACAATAATGTGAAATGCAAAATCTGCTAAATAACCGAACTCGCTTATCATGGCAGCACGAGTATGATGCGCGAGCATCTCAAAAGGAAGCACGTTGTGGCGAATGCAGACGATGATGGCTAATTAGCTTGTTAGCTCACTGCCAAGCGCAACGTTAAGTTTTAACGTTAGCTATTGGCTAACGATATTAACGTTAAAAGCCTTGCTGTAACGTTGTCATAGGAACGTTAAGCTCATGTGTTGCTGACGGGAATACTGGAAACCTCATTTTACTCCGCAGTTTGCACTCTACTTAGTAGGCTACATTTAAAAATGTGTTTGATGCCTGAGAATACTGAAACTATTTATTTTGGTTGCATAGGCCTACATAGTGAATAGTTTTTGGTTCCATTTCCATTCCACGTAGTAGTGCCCTAATTTTATTTTGCATTATTCATTCAATGGATAGTACATATTTCATTGCACTATATATGTTTTCAATTTCAATGTGTACTATTTTGCAGTTTTGCAATTTGCACTATATTACATGTATTACATGCTAGTACATTGATGCCAGAAATAAATATGCTGCTACATGCTCTAAACTTTAAAGTTCATGAAAAGATTATTTTTGAGTGAATTATCATCTTAATTGTCTTTATTTTTAGTTGGCATGGCACATGCTTAAAACAACTTGAAGCTAAATTTAGAAGCTGATGATAGCTAAATCAGAGCGATTGAGGAATTGTGCGATAAGCTGCAATTTATGATCGGATTAGTCGACTAATCGTTAAAATAATCGGTGACTAGTCGACTAGCAAAATAATCGTTTGTGGCAGCCCTACCCCTGACCAGCCAATCAGATTGATTTCTCTACCCCTGACCAGCCAATCAGAGTGATTTCTCTCACCAACGACCCCACGTCAATCCAACATGTTGAATCAGCCGGAAAAGCCGCCGTCAAAGCAGACTAGAGCCAACGGTGTCTGGGGCTTAACACACACACACGTATATATATGTGTGTATACAAAGGCGTTGGAAGCACGGTGCGGTGGGCGCTGCAGCACCCCCTGGTGGCAAGAGATGTAAAAAAAAAAATTTTTTTTTTTTTTTTTTTTTTTTTTACAGTGCACCTGAACGCAACATGCAAAATACCCGCTGAATAAGTGTCCAAATGTTCATGTAATTCTGGCCAATACTCCACTTCTGTTATAACATTTCAGTCTGGAAGATATAATCTTTATGACTACCTTAAGGGGGCGGCTTTAGCTCAGGAGGTAGAGCGGGTCGGCCAATGACGCAAGGGTTGGCGGTTCGATCCCCGCTCCCTCCCAGCTGCTGTCGTTGTGTCCTTGGGCAAGACACTTAACCCTCCTTGCTCCCGATGGTGTGTAGGCACCCTGCATGGCAGCCTGCCGCCATCGGTGTATGAATGGGTGAATGTAGACTACCTACTGATTGTAAAGCGCTTTGGATAAAAGCGCTATATAAATGCAGACCATTTACCATTTACCTTAAAAGGCTAAATGAATAGCTTAGAAAATGAATAGCACCGGGGGCCCATGGTACTATTTTTTTTATATATTTTATTTTACTTTTTCAGAACATAAAGAAAACAAAACAAGAACAGGAAAAAAGAAAAGAAAAGAAAAAAACATATATACATACATTCAACATTACAATGCTACAAAATGTCAAAATGTGCTTACAAAACAATAAAAAAATATATATATCTATATATATATACTGTGCAAAGGATCCAAAAGAAACTCAAATACCACTTTTAGCCTGATCAAAATAGGTCAGGAACGGGTCCCAGATAACGAAAAATTTCCTTAAGGAATTTGACCTCTGGAACCTAAGTCTCTCCATACGTATAACTGAGATCATGTCTGTCAGCCACAGCTGAAAAGAAGGTGGAGAGGAGGACTTCCATTCCTTCAAAATGAGTTTCTTGGCAACTGTCATTCCCTGTGTCAGAGATTGCTGGACGGCCGTTGGGAGGAGCAAAGAGGACTCCGAGCAGCCGAAGATGGCGAGCTCCGCCTCCAGTTGGAGGGCTATTTTGTAGGCCTTAGAGTACCAGTCAAATATCTTGGCCCAGAATCCTGATATTGAAGGGCAAAACCAAAAAGCATGGGACAGTGTGCCCTCCGACACCCGACACCTATCACATAGTGGTGAGACCGAAGGATATATCTTGTGTAACCTATGCTTGGAGTAATGAAGACGGTGAGCAACTTTAAATTGGATAAGTTGATGTCTACTATTAACTGAGCAGAGCTGGACCACAGACAGACTCCTGTCCCATATGATTTCAGACAGATCCACACCAAGTTCCTCCTGCCACGCCTCTTTGATCCTCTCAGTGGGGGCCTTAATGCAATCGGCAAACAAACACACAAACCTAGAAATAAGATGCCTGGAGTTGGGAGGGCTTAACAAAACCTCAAAAAAAACATGTTCATCTGGGAGAACTTCAAAATTGTGAATCTTGGATCGGACATAATGTCTAGCTTGTATATATCTATAAAGATGTGTTTGGGGCAACTCAAATGCTCTCTTCAGAAGATCAAAGGATGCAAATTGGCCATCAATATACAGGTCACTGATGGAGACCAGCCCCTTTTCACTCCAGGCATGGCAAATTCTATCTGACCATGAGGGCAAAAAAGAATGATTAAAACAGATTGGTGTGTGAACAGAAACATCTGGTACATTCAAAACTTTCTTAACCTGATTCAGAATTCTGACAGAGTTTTTCACAACAAAACTCAAACCTTTCAAAGTCCCAGGCTCCTCTAGCTTAGAAAACAACATGGCTGGCAATGAGGACCTGGCGATAGAGCCAGCCTCCATTTTTAGCCACAGAGGGGCCCCGGGAGTTAAATTGCCAGGAGTTCCTTGTCGCCAAAACATCAGAGCCCTAACATTGGCAGCCCAGTAATAGTGCTTAAACACTGGTAAGGCCCATGGTACTATTAATCCGGCCCTGGATATATCGGAGGAATAGCAGGTAGGCTATCACTGTCCCTGAGTCCTGAGGGTAAATTGAGTAATGCTGCAGAGAAGAGGAGAAGACACTGAATAATGACATCACAACAGTATAATCCTAATGTTAATTTAAAATGTAATATTCCTCTAAATATGGCTAAAAGTCCAAAAAGGGTGGGAGAGAGAATGAGGATTGCAACACAGCAGTGGGAGCAAGTGGTGACATGGAGGTGAGTGAGAAAAGGTGACTGAATAATGACACAACAGTCTAATCTTAATATTAATATTCCTCTAATCTGGCGACAAAGTGGCCAAATTTTTTGGCGCCGTCAGCCGTCCCCCCCAATGTTGAATTGGTGGCAGCACCCCCTACCTAAAGGTACTTCCAACGCCCCTGTGTGTATATATATAGAGTGTAGATGTGTGTGTAAAGGTAAAGGTAAAGTCCCACTGATTGTAACACAATGTGTGAAATTTGTTCTCCGCATTTGACAACCCTTTGATGCTGAGTGCCAAGCAGGGAGGCAATGGGTCCCATTTTTATAGTCTTTGGTATGACTCGGCCGGGAATCAAACTCACAACCTCCCACCACAAGGCCACTGTGTGTGTGTGTGTGTGTGTGTGTGTGTGTGTGTGTGTGTGTGTGTGTGTGTGTGTGTGTGTGTGTGTGTGTGTGTGTGTGTGTGTGTGTGTGTGTGCGTGCGTGCGTGCGTGCGTGTATATATGCATGAGGCTGCAGCACACACACACTAATGAAAAAGGAAAAAGAGGACATGTAGCTGGACACACATTTTACTTTTACATTCACATTCACATTATGAAGACAATGTGGCATTTTAGTATAAATAGCATAGCTACTTTGGAAGTTGGGACCTGGGGTCAATTTGGGGATAAGTGTACTTGGGAACGGTAGCGGGGCGCCAGTGTGAAAGCACCCTTAATGTTGACTTTACATTACAACAAAAAGTGTGAAATGTAGCCAGTATAAATATCTGCCTTTTTACATCCCATCCATGTCACTGCCATTGTTATCAACTGCTGAACCCACTGGTTTGCCAAAAGTCACTTTCGAACACAACTAGTGTGGATAAAGAACAATATACAGAAAAAGAAACAAAATGGCCCAGTGCCCCAGACGTCTTTACGCTCTAGTTTTCTACTGTTTGAAGTGCAACACATCACGTGTCACACACAAGTGGGATGTGCATGCATGAGTAATTTCACACAAACAGGCTGGTACATTTTTCAGTGATGTAACATTCAAATGAAATATCAACTTTCTAATCAGCCTGCCCCTAAATTAAAGTACAAATGTTCATTATTTGTGGTTAAAAAACAGAATCATTCATCTTTGAATCATTCTAGTTGTAGGAATGTCTCGTGTTGAACCCTCAAACTTGCAGCATCTGACTGCTGTATGTAAACAGAGTAGAGGCAGTGCTGTTGAGCATCGCACTAAATGATATGGAGTAAAGCAGGAGGGGTCATGGTGTACTGATGATGGTGTACTAAATGATATGGAGTAAAGCAGGAGGGGGTGGTGTACTGATGATGGTGTAAATGATATGGAGTAAAGCAGGAGGGGGTGGTGTACTGATGATGGTGTACTAAATGATATGGAGTAAAGCAGGAGGGGGTGGTGTACTGATGATGGTGTAAATGATATGGAGTAAAGCAGGAGGGGGTGGTGTACTGATGATGGTGTACTAAATGATATGGAGTAAAGCAGGAGGGGGTGGTGTACTGATGATGGTGTAAATGATATGGAGTAAAGCAGGAGGGGGTGGTGTACTGATGATGGTGTACTAAATGATATGGAGTAAAGCAGGAGGGGGTGGTGTACTGATGATGGTGTAAATGATATGGAGTAAAGCAGGAGGGGGTGGTGTACTGATGATGGTGTACTAAATGATATGGAGTAAAGCAGGAGGGGGTGGTGTACTGATGATGGTGTACTAAATGATATGGAGTAAAGCAGGAGGGGGTGGTGTACTGATGGAAATCATGGTATATGATGTGTGTGTTACCTGTCTTTTGGATATGCCTTGGATTTTAGCAGAAATAGACACGAGGGGAAAAGGGACCTTGACAAGTGCATTGTTATAGTGAAGGAGAAACACACTTGAATTGAATTTACTCTTCCTTTTATTTTATTGTGTTGAAATAGGTTTTTCCCATTTTTAAACTAATTTAAATTTATTTATTTATTATTTTGTTATCTAAATTAATACAACTAGAAATTGAGCGCTCCTTTCTAGCATCCCTCGTGACCTCGCCCGCTCAACTGGCATTTGAGCAATTGTGCGCCGCACTGTTGCGAGGCACCACCGGCTGCCGAACAAAACACAAAAGAATACAGTCCCCACAAAAAAGTTATGGTCACCACCTGGAAATCATACTTTACCCACTATGTGAATGCATAAATGTTAATGTGGAAAAAATGTGAATGTATTTGCTCCTAGTTACAAAGAACACTACAGTAACTTCACTGCAATTAAGAGACCATCGCAGAGTGCTTGTACATTTTCTACCTTGCCCATAATGTGCTAACCAGCACAAGGCACAACTAAATGTGGTTCAAACCTAGACCGAGCTTGCTGCTTGCTGTGTTGGTGGTGTCTGTATAGTGCTCTATCCACTGGCTGCCTGTGGTTTGCTCGTGTTGAAATCTAAACCCTGGTTCTGGCGTATAGTGCTGCCAAGGGAGCCGCACCCCCATCCCTCCAGGCAGTGCTCCAGCCCTGCTGCACGGCAGCCCTGCGCTCCACGCTCTGCTGCTATCTCCCGCTTGGCCCTTCCTTCTCTGCGGCGGCCTGGTCATCGCTCCACCCAGCCGCAACTCCACTGCTCCCCTGCCTCCCCAATGGTGGAGTGACCTTCCCGCTACAGAGTCACTCCCTATCTTTAGTTGGAAGGGTAAAATTCATCACTGAGCAGCCCACACTCTCCCCAAATTCAAATATGGCCTATATCTATCTCCTGTTCACTTTAAAATTTACTCTTGTTTGAAGCTTATATATATATATATATATATATATATATATATATATATATATATATATATATATATATATATATATATATATATATATATATAAGCTTCAAACAAGAGTACAATATATATATATATATATCCCCTTACCGGATTATTCAGACACATTTTAACGACAACAATTTTTCCAGTGCCAACACACTGACACAAAATAATAAACAGTATAAATACAATATATGACTCCAATCAGACCTACACAAACTTTTTTTTCTTTTTTCTTTTCTTCCCTAACTATTCAAGATAGAGTGAAGGATATATATATACAGTATGTGTATATATATATATATATATATATATATATATATACGGTATATATATATAAATCCTTTATTTCTCATAAGCTATTACCGTATTTATCTTACTTCTTTTCCCAGCACTTCTTTATCTTACATGATCATTCTAGGGCCACAGGAATATCTTGTTACATGGTCACAGCATTATTAATCTGATGCTTGCCTTCCTTACCATTGATTGCTTATAATATTGGTGATGTATGAATCTACATAGGAAGCTGTAAAATGTAGTTTAGCTGATAGTAATGTGTAGATAACATTAATTCCTATTCAATCAGTGACAGTTGTAGCTAATCCAAGCCTACTACCACTACTACTCGCCTACTTTCTGTGAGTGAGCACCACCTAGCCAACAGCCAGATCAACAAGGTAACCAGAGTTGTCCAGTCCCAGCACAGGACCAGGCTGGAGAGTCAGTCTGCCAAGTGCCAACAATGACTCATGGTACAGGAAAAGACCCATTTGACAATCTCCCTCCCCCACATTTGCCAACAACCCCAACTCCCTTTCTTGTCATTTTGAGTGATAAGTTCTCCCCGAGCCTCCACCCAGCACTGCTGTACCTCTCCCCAGAAGAGGTCAGCGATGTCATCAGTAACATTTTAATCATGCGCGTGTGCAAATCAGGCGATGCTGTGTCACCTTCCTTCACAATCAGGAGGATGTGTCGGCCTACGCGAGTACATTTCCCAAAAGTCACCTCTCGCTCCCGTATCCCTCGCTTCAGTCCTGGAGGGTGCCGGCAGTGTTGCTGTAGTGTCAGGGCACTGGGTGCAGGCCAAAGGATCTTATTGGAGAAAAACAGAGAGTAATCTATGTTTTCCCTGGACAGTGGTGGGTTTCTATATTGCTGATGCCTACAAAATATACAAGAATATAACATACATACATGATGTGTGATGTATTGTACATTCCTATGATTTATAGTGTAGTTGTTAAAGGTCCATTTGAATGTCATCATACTATCGGTCAATGCAAAATGTGGCACAGCAACGCAATATAGCACTTAGTATATATTATTATAGTATAATTATAGCATGCTAAAAGCTTTTTATGGAAGAGCAAGATGAAAACTACAAAAGCATGTATCTTGTACTTAAAGTATGAGGAAAGTACAGCTCATTGTTTTGCTGTGAAAATACTGATGAAGTTTTGCAAGGGTACTAACAGAGACATGTCAGCAAATAGAAATAAACAAATAAGAATTCAGCCATGGAATTTTGGCTGGTACATATTAAAACTCATAAGCATTGCCTGAATAGGTTTTTCATAACCTAAAACATACAAATAATAGCTTACTACTGTGGGATGTGCAGGAATGAGAAGACAGTGTGTCTTAGATCCACTGGATGTTTATTCCTTCACCACAATAATCTTCCACTGCTTTGCTTTGCTTTGCTTCGCTAACACAGCTAACTGACTGCTGGCTCAAAACCCCCAACTCTTTCTCAACCTCGAACTCTTGCATGGGAGGGGCTGGGAGAAACGGCGATGGGTGGGACCTAACCTTGCGTCACCAGGCTCTTCTCGGCAAGAAAGAGCCTGGCCTCCCTTTACAAGTGATTTTGTCACCCTGCCTGTTTCCGGCCTAGAGCCCGCCCTAGACAGGAAACAACAGCGGAGATAGCTCGTTAACTTGACAATCAGACACAACGAATAAGAAAATAAAACGGCAAACAACAAAACAAAAGATGGACGTACCAAACAAAGTTTTTGAAGAAGTTCTTATAGAAACCTCGCGGATTCACAATATCACATATTTTAAGCCAATACAGAAGCTTTACTTTTCAAACAAATGGCCAGTTAATGGAATAGTTATAACTCTAGTTGTCTGTCCGCTGTTATCGATAATGGAGGATCAAGTACAACAGTTGAAGCATCTCTGCTGCCTGTGCTGGGAAAGACATGGACATTGATCATAAGATTTCACATGGCGAGTACTCCATTGTCTTTGGCGTCAGCGGTGACTCGGTGTCCGAGGAAGTCGATGGTCGTCAGGTCGAACTGGCACTTGGCCGGGTTGATGATGAGTCCATGCTCACTGAGCCGCACAAAGAGCTGTCGGAGGTGGGCCAAGTGTTGCTCCACGGACACAAGGACACAAGGCTGGCGACCAAGTATACGAACAGAGTCCATCAGCCTCTGGAACGTTTGTGCTGCCCCCTTGAGGCCAAAGGGCATCCGCAGGAACTCGAACAGGCCAAACGGCGGTATGAGTGCTGTCTTAAAGCAGCTACGAGCAACTTTTTCGATTGTTATTAAACAGTATAAATTTAATATCAATGCATCACATCTTACCTCTAATAGTCGACGAGACCAAAGCCGTGTGTATCTGAGATTGCTCCCTTAGGTGATTATTAAGTCTATAGTCTGCCTAAACTCGCGCCAACAGGGGGCTCTCTAGAGCGACCGGACCGGGTAACCCGGAAGTGAAACAAGGAAGTGAAACAAGGAAGTGAAACGCAGCTGCCTTCCAACGCCGTTTGCGCTGCCTAGCAACATAACATAAACAATGTGAACGCCACGCATACTCGCGGGAACATCTCTCGTTATATTCTAACAGGTTTTTTGGAAGTTATTTTGTGGTTATGGCCGAAGTGGCTGCTGCAAACCGTTTCATTTCACTTCCTGATCTGCCCTGGCTACAGACACACTAACACTGGCCGATTCACTCGGGGTTCAAGCGAGACTACTCTGCGTTGCTCTCGTCGACTATTAGAGGTAAGATGTGATGCATTGATATTAAATTTATACTGTTTAACACATTCACTGCCAGCGTTTTTTTTTTTACTGTAGGTAGCTTTTGCCAGAGGGTTTTTTTGAGGATTCTGGCTCATTTTACAAGAGCCAAGGATAATTTTCTGCTTGGAGTTTGTCAACACAAAGTTCACAAAAGTACTAATAGAATGTGTGCTTTCTCTGTCTAAAAGAGTTAGTTTGTAGAGTTAGTAGTTATGTAGATATTAGCCGTTGAGTACAGCATGGTTTCAGCGTCTGAGACAAAAAGCTGAGATAATCGCAGTTTTGTGAAATTCAATATCAAACAGTCACTTTAACCATTTATTTTTGGCATCAGTGAGACATCAGACATAAACAATATAGTTCTGAACAGTAATTT
Source organism: Poromitra crassiceps (assembly GCF_964638095.1). Classification (NCBI taxonomy): domain Eukaryota; kingdom Metazoa; phylum Chordata; class Actinopteri; order Beryciformes; family Melamphaidae; genus Poromitra; species Poromitra crassiceps. Next base: position 96,298,085 of record NC_139623.1, on the reverse strand, counting down.
CCTCCATAGCAGCACCCGCACCCCCTCTCCTTACAACTCCTCCCTCCGTGGGCGTGTCTCCGTGTTTGTCAGTCACAAGCCAGTCTCTCCTGCCTGTCTGAGCAGTGAGCAGCAGCCTCTCTCTGGCGGTCCCTCGTCGGCGAGCGTGGATGTGGCTTAATCCGTTCTTGGATTTTCGGTTGAGAGCTTTGACGAAGCCTTGTGTGACTCTAGGCTTATGCTGCGCGCTTCAAAGTGTGCTTTCCACCCAGTCCACCTGTGGAAGCCCCCACCGCCGTGCGCCCGTGTGAAAGGTTTTCGCCTACAGTATGAGAATGAGGCTCGTTCGCTTCTGGGTCCTCGGTTGAGCTCAGCTGGAATGCGTGCGTTTCTGGCCAAACAACACTCAATAGTCTGAGCACCGTCGCCACTCAGTGGGTCGGCGGAATGGATTGCACACGCCCGGCGGCTCTAACAGTATAATAGAAGATGCAAAAGGGCCAGATCAAGGATCCACCGTCAAAAAAAAAAAAACGATTTTTTTGACGTATCCATACGTCGCTGGCAGTTAACGGTTGGATTCTGCTTGACGTATGCATACGTCGCTGGCAGTTAACGTGTTAATAACAATCGAAAAAGTTGCTCGTAGCTGCTTTAAGGCCCAATTATACTCCATTTTCATCCGTAAATAAGGGCGTCCGTTTCAAACGGTGTAATCGTCACTGCCCACATACTTCCATGCGTCTTTCACGTTGGTATCATGTTAAGCAATACATCCACCAGTGGGCAGTAGAGAGTCAAATGTATGAGTGTGTGTGTAGTTTTCCTCCGTTTCATGCGTATCCGTAAGCTTTCAGATGACGGACAGAAAACGGACGAAATGAACGCAGAGTACGGACAGAAGGCTCTGTCCGTCTCCGTCTCCGTCTTTAGCGTTGAGTATAATTGGGCCTTTAGGCACATCCTGCGGGCACACCGCACCAAATCCACTTTGGAAAAGATGGCAGTCCCTGCCAGGTGGGCGGTGAAATCCTGTATGTGTGGGACAGCGTAACGATCAGCGGTCATGACGTCGCCGTTGAGTCGGCGATAGTCCCCGCATGTGGCAAATACTGAAAAATTGGGCCAGCTCAGTGAACGGCAGTACTGTAGATGTGTCTCTACATGGCAGACACCAGGTGTGAATGTTACTGTAATTAACTCTAAAACTACTGTATGTAGCAGGGCAGATACCAGGTGTGAATGTTACTGTAAGTAACTGTATAACTATGTAGCAGGTCAGGGCTGTAATTTAGCAAAACCCTTACTTGGATAAGTAAGTAATGATTTCAAAAAAAGATTTCAAAATCCCATAATGAGTCCTGGGCAAAAACAGATTGGCCGTTGTTTGCCTTGTCTCATTTTCAGTCAATAAGGTCATGTTCTGTCTCTATGGCCGTTATCGTATATGAAGTATCATTAGCTATTGTTGCATTGCTAGTTTGACCTATACCATGCTATACCAGCTTACACTGACAATGAGGGAGAAGGGAAGAGAAATGGTCTGGTCTGGGTAGGTATGTTTTTCTGTGAGGATGACAGATGCTTGTTTACTGGCCTCATTCAGTCAGCAGCTGTCCTGAGCAGGTCACGCTGTGCTCCTCTGTCCACCTACTGACACCCAGAAGACAGGAGTGGACAAAGGACAGACTGTCAGTGTCAACTGTTTCAAATATGGCCACAAGCTTGGGAGGCACTTTATTTGCTGTAAGTTGCTAGTCACTAGGCATCTGTAAGTAAAACAGGTAAGTGCAGCATGGACTGAATCATGGCTTAATGTAATCAATTATTAAAAACTCTTCATACAAAGTTACCTTCCCTGCTTTAGTACTCTGATTAACTACAGAAATGCGTGGGTCGTGGTTCCATTGAGAAATTCACAATCTTATCATGGCTTGTTTCTCTGAAGATTTCACATTTCACATTGCCGACCCCCCCCCCCCACACACACACACACACACACACACACACACACACACACACACACACACACACACACACACTTATTTGCCTTATTTAGGTGAGGGTTGATCATAAAGTTAATATGCTGTTGCCCATGTGGTTGTATTTGAGTGGGTGGGGAGACATTTACAGATTCTGCATAATCATTCTGTTACTGATGTATTCAAGTAGGCCTATCACTTAGAACGGAGTCACTTATAGTCACTTTCAGAGTATAAATGATAGAATTCGATATGTATGTGCACAGTGTATATTCCCAGGCATGTTCTTGCCCCAAATGAGTGTTGAAATATATGAATGTGTTGTTTTTCGTCTCTGCAGTCCCCACATCTACAGTATAATCCCTTTTATTGAAATCCATGTCACCTGCCGCCTGCGCACTCCAGCACCCTGAAGCATTAGACGGCTGGCATAGTGACGGGCACTGCAGAGAGGAGAGAGAGAGAGAGAGGGAGGGAGAGAGAGAGAGAGAGAGAGAGGGAGAGAGAGAGAGAGAGATTGAGTGAGACTACAGATTTACCATCACTAATGACCATAATGTCTTTCCTTCGGTTCTTTTCGTAGGCATTTGTTATCTACACAAATAAGTGATTCATTTCATATGTGTGCATCACCTCTGAAAGCCTTTAGGACAGGTAGCAGACAGTCTACAATGCAGATATGTGAGACATTGAAAGCACCTCAGTTTTCACTGAAAGTAATACCAAATTTCAGTGTGTGGTTGACATCAGCCTGTTGTTATGGCAGCACACTGTCACCAGCGGCTGCCCACACTGTTGGTCCGGAAGATGGAGTCATGGTGGACATCTTGGCTGGACGCTTGTTGCCTGTTTTCCCAAGAGTATATTAGCTTCCAGTGTTTTTGCCTCCCTTAAAGCACACCACGACACCAGAGTTTTCCGTTTAAGGGGAAAATGAGTGAGATGGAGAGGGTGAGATACCCCATGAGGGAGGCAGGGAGAAGATGGAGAGTTCGAACAAGGGGAAGGAAAGCCAGAGGGAGAGAGGAAGAAGGGAGGATTTAGAAGAGAGAGAGAGAGCACTAGGCAATTTTGCAAAACCCGTGACACATTAATTATTAACAAACTCAGGCTAAATGCGTAAACTCTCCCCCTCGTTCATTCCCCTCTCTCTCTCTCTCTCTCTCTCTCTCTCTCTCCTTTCTTCACACTTACCACCTCTGAGGAAAGCAGTCACATCCTCTCACCACTTTAGACGGGTACCACTTTACAATAAGGGTACATTAATTAACGGTTAGTTAATGCTTAATAAGCATTAACTAACCCTTACTTAAGGCTTATTAACACCTTGATTGCCAGCGACGAGTGTAGTCGTCAAACACAATCCAGCTGTTCACTGCCAGCGACGAGTTGACTCGTCAAAAAAAAAATCGATTTTTTTTTTTTGACGGTGGGATGTGCATCGAACCCTTTTACATCTCTTATATAGGTATTGGACGTGTACAACGTGTACAACCCATTCCACCGACCCACTAAGTGGTGACAGTGCTTTCCTGACTAGAGGAAGGCAAGCAAAAAGCAGTGTGACTGAAGCCATTCTCATGAAGGTGGATTGGCGAAGGCGCTTTCATTTCGCGCTGATTGCTGGCGGTGCGGGATTGCAGATTTGCATAGTGGATTGCGGGTGGGACACACTTTGAAACACGCAGCATAAATATGACCAGAATCGCAAAAGCTTCATCAAAGCCCTCAACCAAAACTCCAAGAAGCGAGCGAGTCTAACCAGACTTCCTCAAAGAGCGGCCGCACAGACAGGCTCACACCCGCACAGCAGCAGCAAAGCAAACTGGTGACAAGCGGGGACTGCCCCCTAGTCCGACACCAAATTGGAAACAAATCCCATTCTAAAAGGCTTTTAGAATGGGATTTTCAACCCATTCTTTTTTGTTTCTTTTTCGCTATAATTTAGAGTAATTTAATTTCTATTCAGAAATTTATTTGAGAGGTCGAGAGTATGAGAAAGTGCATTTGCAAAGGTAGGAAAGTGCTTGTGACATGGCGCTGCAGCCAAAAAGAACGCCCACAGGAGGGAGGAGTTGAGCAGAGGGAAGTTTACTGCTGTTATGGAGGAAATTACTGTTCAAAACTATTGTTTAGGTCTTACTGATGCCAAAAATGAATGGTTAAAGTGACTGTTCTATCGAATTTCACAAAAAGCCGTTTATCTCTAAATATTTTTTCTGATGCTGAAACCATGCTGTATTCAACTGCTAATGCTTACATAACTACTAACTCTACAAACTAACTCTTTTAGACAGAGAAAGCACACATTCTATTAGTTATTTTTAGATGATTGGTGTTCACGAAGTCGTAACAGAAGAGAAACCTCGGCTCTTGTAAAATGAGCCTAGAATCCTCAAAAACCCCCCTGGCAGAAGCTATCTACAGCAAGAAAAAAACGGCTGGCAGTCAATGTGTTAAGGGTCAATCTTGGCACCCAGAGTATATCAGTCTGACAACTCTGGTACAGAGGACCGATATTTCAGGGGTTTATAGTGTAGAGCGGATGTCCCACCCCTTCCGTCATTGTTTACAGCCCGACGACGTCTCATATGCAGCTATATATTATTATTATCCTAAATATCGTCTGGACCTAAAACATCTACAATCAATCAGCTCCAACTCCATTCTCGCCTCAATTGGACTGTAAACAATAACCGTGGCGTATGGAAGCGGAAGTCTTGGCACGGACATCCACTCTTTTGCGGAAACCCCAAAATATCGGCCATCTGTCCCAGAGACCGTTGTGACACAAAAAGAGCTGAGCCAGAAGGCAAAGCTCTCAATCTACCGGTCGATCTTCATTCCTACCCTCACCTATGGTCATGAAGGATGGGTCATGACCGAAAGAACAAGATCGCGGATATAAGCGGCCGAAATGGGTTTTCTCCAACCCGATCTCCAAAAAAATTGTAAAATAGCAACGTTTGTGGACATACGTTGGTATTTTACGATGTCGGCTAAGAAATTGTAAAATGGGAACGTATGCGTCTACAGCGGTGGGCGTGGTTTGGGCGTGTTTTACGGAGATTTTCTGTTTCTAACCCCTCCCCCTACTCTAATCCTCACCCTAACCACTCAGAACGTTACTATTTTACATTTTTCGAGCCAAAATCGTAAAATAGCAACGTTGGCCCATATCGTTGGTATTATACAATTTTCTAAGAGACTGTGTTTGTTGCAACCTGGTTTTCTCAGGAGGGTGGCTGGCACCTCCCTTGCATCTAACCAAATGTATAACAGATTTTATTTTGGTGAGAAATTATGAGGGACTCAGAGTAGAGCCGTTGCTCCTTCGTGTGAGAAAGGAGCCAGTTGAGGTGGTTCAGGCATCTGGTAAGAATGCCACCTGGTCGCCTCCCTAGGGAGGTGTTCCAGGCACGTTCAGTTGGGAGGACACCATGGGGCAGACCGAGGGCTAGGTGGAGAGATTATGGGCTCTATTCTCCCCCTGGCCTTGGGCGCTAAACTGTCCTTAAACGCAAAAAACACGCTTTAAGCCTGCCTACCGCTGACTCGGGAAGATACCGTCATGTTTTTATGCCCTGAAATGCGCTTTACACTGAAGAGGCATGGCATAGTGCCAGAATAGGCCAGAATGGGTGTTTCGGCCTTAAATACCAGCCTAAAGCGATCTTCCCAACGGGCATTAATTTAGCGGTTAACGCTTTTCAAAACCAGGCCTTATTCAGTGCGCCGGGGCCAGTAACCTAGGCCTAGTTACTGCAAAAGTTAACTTTTGAAAATTCGATGTCTGGTTTTGTCACGAGTAGCCTACAGTGGTGGGAAATGCAGGGCTACTGCATGCGTAATTACGCATGCAGTAGCCCCGCAGCGGAGATGCAGGAGAGATGCAGGAGAGAGCGAGCCCGAAAAGGGATAAGCATACGTCCATAACAGCATGAAAGCTGAAAAACATTTATGGCAGTAACACACATACATACAGTTCCCATTATTTGAGCCGCGGCAGCATTAATTGCACACTTTTTATAATGTCCCAGGTCTAATAACTGTTTGTTTGTTTGTTTTGGTCTTGAGCTGAGTGTATGTGACAACGGCGGGCGAGTTGATCTCTCTGCGTCTCAAGTGGTTTGGGTTGGGTCGGATTAGATTTTTTAGGACTGTTGAGAAAGGAGGACAGCACTTGAAGTTGAATACTTTTATTGCCACACAGACGTTTGGGCAGCAGCCCTTCTTCAGCGTGTGTGTGGGAGAGGTGTTTAGGCTATGATCTGTGATGTGCTGAGATGTCCAAATTGGCATGGATAGATGACAGCATGCAGCCGCAACCGGACTGGATCGAGTCGCTCCGTGGATCGGAGCTTGGAAGGGAAGAATGTGATTGGTTTACTGCAGATCACCAATGGCCACAGTTGTGAATAATTCTATGCTTATAAAGGCATGGTTAAATGGTTAGAGCCGCGCAATCTGGCTTTAGCGTCAAGGAAAAATTAGGAATGACCACGCCCACTATTAGCACCACGCCCAGCCATGAACGCAAATTTAAGGCCAGGGGGAGAATAGAGCCCATTATCTCCACGCTGGCCTGGGAACGCCTCGGGATCCCCCAGTCAGAGCTGGCTAATGTGGCCATGCAGGTAAACAGAAGTTTGGGGTCCGCTGCTGGAACTGCTACCTCTGCGACCCGATCCCGGATAAGCGGTTGAAGATGGATGGATGTCCCCGAGTCTTAACTAACCCTACCATGAACTAACCACAGTTCTGTTAACTCAGAACCAATCATTGGATGGGTCTCATCATAATCAGGGGTCACCGTGTTTTGGTGAGCATAAAGGTATGTGTGGGTCTGGCTTTCACTTTCTCCTGTTGAACTTGCACTCTGCTATCACTCAGGACCACACGTTTGAGCAGTGCTGGATGTAGGTGCAGGCGTCCTCTCAACAGGCGTTTCCCTACAAGAAGAGTGGATATTACATCTGTGGTTGGTCTCCCAGATATGGAAGAGATGTGTTAAGCTAGAGCCACAGTACACTCGCAGTGTATGAAATCTCGTACACAGGGTGTATTTAAATAGGGTGTATTTAAATAATAAGGTGTATTTAAATACAATATCACAAAAACAACCATATCCTAACCTTAACCATTAACGAACCCTAACTACCGGTATAACTAACCCTAAACTATTAAATAATGTATTACTAAGTATTAATCAATTAATACTTAGTTAACATGAACACCATTAGTAAATGATTACTAGATACATTATTTAACTGTTAATTAAGGGTTAGTTTAATATTAAGCATTTCCGGGAGATTTCCGGTTAAAGGAGGAGCTTCAGGTATAATATAAAGAGTGAGAGAGTGGAGGGAAGAAGGGAGGGAGGGAAAGGAGGAGGTTCAGGTATAATATAAAGAGTGAGAGAGTGGAGGGAAGAAGGGAGGGAGGGAAAGGAGGAGGTTCAGGTATAATATAAAGAGTGAGAGAGTGGAGGGAAGAAGGGAGGGAGGATGAAGGGAGGGAGGGAAAGGAGGAGGTACAGGTATAATATAAAGAGAGAGAGTGGAGGGAAGAAGGGAGGGAGGATGAAGGGAGGGAGGGAAAGGAGGAGGTACAGGTATAATATAAAGAGTGAGAGAGTGGAGGGATGAAGGGAGGGAGGGAAAGGAGGAGGTACAGGTATAATATAAAGAGTGAGATAGTGGAGGCAGGGGCGGACTGGGACCAGGCCGGGCATTAGATACCCAGCAGGCCAGGTCAACACACGCTCTCACGAACAATTTGGGACATTTGAAGCAAGATTTGGTGAATATAATGCAGTATGCAGTAACATGTAACGTGATGTTACATGTTATGTTACCTATTTGTTCACTAATAGAATTCAACATTGCCTAGATAACTGCAAGTATTGAAGACATAAAAACAAATACATGCCTCTGTACAAAAGCTTCACAGCAAACTTAGCATTTAGGAAGAGTGCAGTGTCCTGTCTTGTCTGAGGTTAAATGCAAATTTACAAAAAAATCAAACTGCTTCATCTCCACTTTAAACTGTATTGTGCAGTCCTACTGATAATCCCATAAAACACATTAATGTAAAAGCAATAAGCCTACATGTTTCACTTTATGCTCTGAAATTATAGCCTACCTGAAGGTTCCTGATTCTGATAAGTTCAACACCACCTCCAGCTCTGCAGGAGCACCTGCTGCAGTGCTAGTGCTGCTTCTGCCTCCTTCTCCACTTTTGTGAAGAAAACCCCAAAAGCAATCCAACCCATACTTTCAGTTTAGCCACTACTGTTTACATTTGACCAATGGGATTTTTTTTAATATAGCCTAATATAAATAAATAAAAATTAGTGTTAATTTAATTTATCTCGAATATTCTAGAGGCAATAGACAATTGTCTACCACTGATATTATAGTTTAGGCCAAGACACAACATAGGCTCCTTGCTTTCCACCTCTCTGCACCTCTTTTCTTCTCCATTTTGGCACCATTGAACAGCAAGCCCCACCCACCCGCGCTGGGGTCTCAGCAACTTCGACTGAAAAGTTATCTCATTCCTCCCTGCCTGGCTGCAATCTGCGCAACTAGGAACACTTATACATACTGGCCTGCTGTTCGGTGACTGGCCTGGCCTGCAATTCTTTTTTTTTTTTGCAGGCCATGCCATGCCAGGCCAGGCCACCGGGCGTCTGCCCGAAGTGCCCGATTATGCAATCCACGCCTGAGTGGAGGGAAAAAGGGAGTGAGGATGGAGGGAGGGAAAGGAGGAGGTTCAGGTATAATATAAAGAGTGAGAGTGGAGGGAAGAAGGGAGAGGATGGAGGGAGGGAGGGAAAGGAGGAGGTACAGGTATAATATAAAGAGTGAGAGAGTGGAGGGAAGAAGGGAGTGAAGATGGAGGGAGAGAGGGAAAGGAGGTGGATAGAGTGAGAGAGTGGAGGGAAGAAGGGAGTGAGGGTGGAGGGAGGGAGGGAGGGAGGGAAAGGAGGAGGTACAGGTATAATATAAAGAGTGAGAGAGTGGAGGGAAGAAGGGAGTGAAGATGGAGGGAGAGAGGGAAAGGAGGTGGATAGAGTGAGAGAGTGGAGGGAAGAAGGGAGTGAGGGTGGAGGGAGGGAGTGAGGGAAAGGAGGAGGTACAGGTATAATATAAAGAGTGAGAGAGTGGAGGGAAGAAGGGAGTGAGGATGGAGGGAGGGAAAGGAGGAGGTACAGGTATAATATAAAGAGTGAGAGAGTGGAGGGAAGAAGGGAGTGAGGATGGAGGGAGAGAGGGAAAGGAGGTGGATAAAGAGTGAGAGTGGAGGGAAGAAGGGAGTGAGGGTGGAGGGAGGGAAAGGAGGAGGTTCAGGTATAATATAAAGAGTGAGAGAGTGGAGGGAAGAAGGGAGTGAGGAGGGAGGGAGAGAGGGAAAGGAGGTGGAAGAGTGAGAGTGGAGGGAAGAAGGGAGTGAGGAGGGAGGGAGAGAGGGAAAGGAGGTGGATAAAGAGTGAGAGTGGAGGGAAGGAGGGAGGGAGAGAGGGAAAGGAGGTGGAAGAGTGAGAGTGGAGGGAAGAAGGGAGTGAGGAGGGAGGGAGAGAGGGAAAGGAGGTGGAAGAGTGAGAGTGGAGGGAAGAAGGGAGTGAGGAGGGAGGGAGGGAAAGGAGGAGGTACAGGTATAATATAAAGAGTGAGAGAGTGGAGGGAAGAAGGGAGTGAGGATGGAGGGAGAGAGGGAAAGGAGGTGGATAAAGAGTGAGAGTGGAGGGAAGAAGGGAGTGAGGGTGGAGGGAGGGAAAGGAGGAGGTTCAGGTATAATATAAAGAGTGAGAGAGTGGAGGGAAGAAGGGAGTGAGGAGGGAGGGAGAGAGGGAAAGGAGGTGGAAGAGTGAGAGTGGAGGGAAGAAGGGAGTGAGGAGGGAGGGAGAGAGGGAAAGGAGGTGGATAAAGAGTGAGAGTGGAGGGAAGGAGGGAGGGAGAGAGGGAAAGGAGGTGGAAGAGTGAGAGTGGAGGGAAGAAGGGAGTGAGGAGGGAGGGAGAGAGGGAAAGGAGGTGGAAGAGTGAGAGTGGAGGGAAGAAGGGAGGGAGAGAGGGAAAGGAGGTGGATAAAGAGTGAGAGTGGAGGGAAGAAGGGAGTGAGGAGGGAGGGAGAGAGGGAAAGGAGGTAGAAGAGTGAGAGTGGAGGGAAGAAGGGAGTGAGGAGGGAGGGAGAAAGGGAAAGGAGGTGGATATAGAGTGAGAGTGGAGGGAAGAAGGGAGTGAGGATGGAGGGAGGGAAAGGAGGTGGATAAAGAGTGAGAGTGGAGGGAAGAAGGGAGTGAGGAGGGAGGGAGGGAAAGGAGGTGGATAAAGAGTGAGAGTGGAGGGAAGAAGGGAGTGAGGAGGGAGGGAGGGAAGAGAGGGAAAGGAGGTGGTACAAGTATAATATAAAGAGTGAGAGAGTGGAGGGAAGAAGGGAGTGAGGAGGTAGGGAGACTGAGAGGGAAAGGAGGACATACTGGTATAATATAAAACGGAGAGTGAGACAGGGAGGACGAAAGGTACAGTAGCAGAGCAGACAGAGGAGTGGGAGAAAGCGTGGATAGCAGAGGCAATGAGCGACAGAGAATGTGAGGAAGGGGAGTAGAGAGAATGCTTTGCACTAGTGATTTTCGAGTGTTGCATCTTAGTGTGGATCCGTTTTGGTTTTGGTTTTGAATTGAAAGCAGTTAATGAGGCTGCCAGCTATGCATGTCCACCAAACGGATCTCGGACTATTAGAGAAATACGTATAAACAGGAATATCAGTTCTTATTCTGAAATGCATGGAGAGGAGGGGTGTTAGTTAGCCTACATTAAAATCAAATAATTCAGGTGTGAACGTTTACAGCAGTTGAGATAAATGTGCCCTTTGTTTGGCAAGTGGCATATCATTCACACAGCTCAGATTATTGCTAATCATTAATAGGTGGTCAGTCCATTTGGCATTCAGTGTTCTCAAATCAATTGGGTAGAATTTCGTAACGGAATAGCGCACGCGCGCGCATGTGTGTGTGTGTGTGTGTGTGTGTGTGTGTGTGTGTGTGTGCGCGCGTGTGTGTGTGTGTATGTGTTGTGGCAGGCGCTGCCTGAGCGGTCACTCTGCCCCCCGGGCGGTGGTGTGTGTTTGCCAGGGAATGGATCCTCCCCCAGGAGTGTGGGGAGGAGGTGTATGAGTGTGTGTCCCTACAACACTTTTGCTGCAGTCTGTCCTCTTTGACTCATACAACAGACGGGTATTCCTGATGGGATATAGACCTATGAGGGATAATGAAACAGCATACGAAAAAAGGCCAAGATAGGGATGGACAGGTTCTGCATTTTTATTGTGGAACCCCAAAAATGTGTTATCGGCAATAATAACATGGCTGAAAGGCCTGATTTTTGCTGGAGCTGCTACTTTGAAATCAACTCATTTAACACTTCTTCATGATGAACAAAATGCCTAAATCTGGCATTAAATGACCAAAGATTTTTTATGTAACAATAAGCCTGCCAAACATAAACCACCACTGATAACAGAAAATTGGAAATATCATTCACACCTAATACTGGAAATATATATACTATACTTCCGGGTTCGTCAGGGGAAAACTGAATGGGGATTTCACTTAAATGCATAAAATAAGGTCTGTGGTTGACAAAAGTTTATGGGAACGTGAATTTGGGTTCAGCAGGATAATCTTCACAAACGTGAATAACTTTTATGACTTTTGGAACGTAAATGCATTTTTTTAAACTGCATTAAAAAAAATTTTAGACTGCACTTTTAAAAGCCATAAAAGTGATTAACGTTCGTGAAGATTATCCTGCTGAACCCAAATTCGCGTTCCCATAAACCTTTGTTTACCACAGACCAAATAGACTTTTTCCCTGACGAACCAAAATGGTGGCGATTTCTGGTTAAGCCTACAAAAATACGTCATCCCTGCGGTACTCTATTCATTGAAGCATTTAGAGGCAATTATGCTACGTTTAAGACTGAATGAGGGAGTTGCAGATGAATGTATCCATAATGCAAAATTCACAAGCCAGTAATTCACATTTTTATTTAAATGTTAACAGAAAGACAAATGTAGGAATGGTTCCCAACATGTAACAAGAGTGTCTGGTGAGGGAAGATAACAAGCCAAAATTCACAATGTCAAGCTATTGCTTCAAATGAAAATTTGCATTCACCATTAGTGTTGCAAGATTAGTGCACATTAGTTTTGGTGAATTTAAAACACAACAACAGCAAAGGCAATGATCAACAAAGAATAACCCTTAGACTATAAAAGAGATGGATGTGAGTGTGACGCCATCTTGCTTGTTTTTTTTAGACAGAGCAGCCAGAGCGAAGCTGGCGGTTTCCGCAGCAGCTTGCAATGCCACCTGCTATTTGTCCATAAACGCCGACCCGTTGATCACTGGACAGGCGACCTGTCAATCACTCGGAAAACGACATTGTTTTATAACCACTATGTCCTGATGCAATTATTTTGAAAATCGCCATATGGACACATATTAGATGAAGTAAAATTTGCTATTGAGACCATAACCTCTTATTAACGTATTGGGTTGTGATCCCTTCAATCTGGGAACCCATTGGTTAAACAAAAAAACAAAACAAAATTCTCTAACCTCTGGGGGCAGCCCCGTTTCAATGTGGTGCAACAGGAACTCAAGAGGCTCCGTCGGCAGCGGAAGAAAATCCTTTTCCGTTCCCTGCAAGCTCTGCCATTGGCTCCAACCGACTGGCTCTGACCATTTATGGATTTCCTTTCCATTCCCTGCGTGTCGCTCTCAAATCCTTCCGTTGCTATGAAACAACAATAACAACTCTTGCTACACGCTACAACTCGCTACATGCTGAAAATGTTACGTTTTGACTTCACACTCAGTCACGTCCACTCCATTTTGATCGGGTAAAGCGCACCCTGTGTGCCTGCACCCTGCGAGCGCTGTTGCACCCCTTTTCACGGAGCTTGCTGACAGATTTTCGATGCAAGTCGAAAGTCTGTCTCGAGAGATTATGATCCCATTGACTTGCATGGAGTTGGGCCGGGTGTGGAGTCTTTTTGGAGCCGACCCTAGCGGACATTAGAGGAATTGCTGCTTTCAGCCACTTCCTTATTGGCCTCAAAATTCACCTGTGGTTGTGGCTGTTTCAGTCAAAATGTCGTAAAAATGAAATTTCCAACAACTGAAGTGAATAAATAGGCTCCCTGAACATCAGAGAAAAACACATAAGAAAATACAACTAATCTCCTGATGGATGCCTTTGTGACAGCGACAGGGTGTATGACATTTCTGGGAGGTTGAGATGGACAAGTGTTTTCTTTCTTCTCCACTTCAAGCAAGCGTAAAAACTCTTTATGATATTGAGGAAATGTTATCAGAATTTCCCATTTCCATTCCGCCTTTCTAATTCGATCTATCACATATAATTGGATGGAAAGCCGGCTATACAGACCTAGCGGGCCTCTCAGTGTGTAATGCATTTTTTGGAACGGGTCTATCCTCTGCAATTTGCACTGTCCCCTTCTCATTTCAGTACTGTCGTCACTTCCACGCTAAATGAAGCGCCACTGCTCATCCTACGCAATGAGAGCTGATCTCTCAAGTCACACCACAACCACACTTGAAAATTGAAAATGTTACACTAGTTTTCTTGTGGCTCCAAAATGCATGCCACATCTTAGGCCTTAGAAGCCACCAGAAACACAGGACAAAGAACAACATGGTGATACTATATCAAGTCCAACAAACTGGTTGGTTTACCACCATATGATGCATATTGCCATGTGCCTGCTGCAAGCTAACTTAAGAGGTCATGAGATCATGGTCACACGACAAATCCATCTTGCCATGCTCCAATCTATCAGTTTGAATCCAAACCACCAGTGGTTCACACCAATCAGCATCCTACTGTATGAGGCCGCTACGGGCGGGCTTTAGTGTGACGCCAGCAAGAGCGAGCCTGTGAGAGACATGATGGACAGATGGTTCATCCAATTACCTGCCAGGTATTTCTTTGAAAGTGCCTGCCCTTTGAAACTGTTTCCCCAGTGACTCGTTCCCAGATGGCTATGTGAAAATAAACCATCTGGCAGCATCAGTTAGCTGTAACCTCCGGAGGCAGAACATGTCTCCGCCCTGCCTTTGAGAGAGTGACAACTTGACCCTTGCAAATTCACAAAATATGAGACAGCTCTACCAGTACAATGGACTGTGTGTAAGCAATGTAGTCCTATTATGAGGGTTCCCTAGAAAGCAGCATACCGGTACATACATTAACATAATGTCTCGTGAATGCTCTCATACACCAGAGTTTTTATAAACCTGCCTGATCCCAAACCAGAGTATCTCCCTTTCCCCCTCAGTGAATACTGTAAGTGCATTCAACCTGTGCCTAGTCCGATTGCACCGCAACGCGTGTTTTCGCCAATGGTAGCAGTAATGCCATTTTGACGCATGAGGAAATTTCAGACTTGGGTGCTAGTTGCTCAGGCACTTAGGATCACCTCAGCACCTCATATCACTTTCACACATCAAAGTGATGGATGGATGGATGGATGGATGGAAGTAATTAGATGCATCTCTGCTAATTCAGGCTGTGCCAAGTGGACATTGTTCACAAAAGGGAAGGTGGTCACCAAAAACATCTCTGTGAGTCTGGAGAGTCATCTCAAAATAATAAGCTCTCAGCGGTGCCCACCATAACTACACATAACTTCAGAGTTCTGTTAACTCAGAACCAATCATTGGATGGATCTCATAATAACGGGTCACTGTGTTTTGTTGAGCATAAAGGTATGTGTGGGTCCGGCTTTCTCTTTTTCCTGTTGGACTTGCACTCTGCTATCACTCAGGACCACACGTTTGAGCAGTGCTGAATGTAGGTGCAGGCGTCCTCTCAACAGGCGTTTCCCTAAAATCCTATCACACAAAAACAAACCTTAGAAGAGGAACAGGAAGCAGACAAGAAGTGATGACAATCACAGTTAAAAACAAACATGGATGCAACTACAGCTGGAGAAATTAGATCTTTTGGAGCAGTTGGCACGCAGACTTCTTGGGCATGTACAAAACACTTATGCAGATAGCCTTTTCAACCCCAATACGTCAAATAGTGTCAGTTTACATGCAGGGACAAAGTGTGCAGGGTTTGAAGTATAAATTAACGCTTCACAGTGACAAGTAATAAAGTACATTTTTATTTATTTAAGTGGACATTAATAAACTTGACTTCGGGCGTCCGGGTAGTGTAGCGGTAGATTCCCTGCCTACCAACAGGCACGGGTTCACGCCCTCGTGTTACCTCCGGCTTGGTCGGGCGTCCATATAGGCACGATTAGCTGTGTCTGCGGGTGTGAAGCCGGATTAAGGGTATGTGTCCTGCACTAGCGCCTCCTCTGGTCGGTCAGGGCGGCTGGTCGGGGTGGAAGGGAACTGGTGGGAATAGCGTGATCATCTGATGTCCATTTTATTCTCTTCTTTTATTCTTTTATTTTCCTGTCAACCATTTTATGTGAAGCACTTTGAATTGCCTCTGTGTATGAAATGTGCTATACAAATAAACTTGACTTGACTTGACTTGACTTGATGAAGATCCTTTGATCGAAACATCAATAAACTGACCAGGAGCCTGAAAATGTCAGTGTGCGGACTCTACTTATTTTTCTAGTTATTTGCTTTATTTGTCCAGCACCTGCCTTATTGTAGATGTGCATGCTCTACCTTTTCTTCAATAGCGTGATCCTCCCATGTGCTACGTCCTGCCGGTGAAGCTCCCCTCTGTCAGGTGAAAAGAAGTGGCTAGCAACTGCGCATGTGTCGGAGGAAGCATGGTGCTAGTCTCGGCTCTCCCCAAATCAGCAGAGGGTGGAGCAGCGACCGGGGCAGCAGGGGGAAATGGGATGTGCCTAATCATCGTACATGTGATCTCTATAGTTTGTCTTCAACTTTGCACCTACATGAACACAACAGAGAGACTAGAAATCTAGATGAACACAACAGAGAGACTGGAAATATACATGAACACAACAGAGAGACTAGAAACCTACATGAACACAACAGAGAGACTAGAAACCTACATGAACACAACAGAGAGACTAGACATCTCCTCAAGTCTGTTTAGGCCTTAGGATTGAAGGAAGCAGGGAGGGTGAAAGCTGTCCTTGCCATCACAGATGTCAAACACACTGACACTACACCTACTATTCAGAATCAAGTGTATTCTCGGATTGTGGGTTGCTAGCTAGAATGCCCATCCACCGTACGGGGCTCCGGCAAGAAGCAGACAGGAGGCAGGAGACAATTTAACCTTTTATGTAGCTCTCAGAATGGATGCAAGCCATAGACATGCTTTACAAACGTTTGAAATGAGTATGAGTGGGTATGAGTATGGTTTTCCTGAAGGAAGAAATGAGAAAGATTATGTATAATTACACTATTGCACATAGGCTACAATTACACCATTATGCCAGCTAGGCTATGCTAAGCATGCTAAGAACCGCATGGCAAACAAGCTAACAATGATGCCAGCTAAACATTAACAGGTTAGCTAAACAGGCTAGCGGCTACATGCTAACGGCCACATGGCAAACTTTAAAGTAAATATGCAAAGGAGAGAAGTAACAACAGTGTAACATCAACCCCTGAGTGAGTGATAACATAAATATTTACTCCATAAAATGTAAAAGAAAGGACAACTCATGCATACTTCAGACTGAGGTTGAGAAATGAGGCAGAGAGATGTGGAGTGGAAAAACTGAGAACAAAAAAAAATCCCAGAAGGGGGAGGGGCCTCACTCACTTGTTAACTAACCAATTAAGACAGAAAACAGCTCAAGAGTGGGAATTTAGTGCACCTACACTTAGGCCTACATTTAGCCTGCAACATCTCATCTAATAATTTCTGCACGTAATGCCAATCTTAATAAGAATATATAGGACAAAAGGGCATCTGTCCCTGCTGTCAGGAACAAGCCATCAAGCAGTTCAGAAATACTCTGGGTGCCATTTGGTGGCCTTTTCTATCCGCGGAGCCATTGGCTAGTCTCAAGCTTATCACAAATCTATAACTCATGAGGAAACTGGAAGTGGGCATGTGCCCATAAAAACCACAGAACCTACAGGGCATGATGGCTGGCAAGCCTGGCTGCTGAGAGTCATGTCAAAGTTCTCTCATATGCCTCATCTCAACACAATGGCATAGTGAGCTCTACAAAGTTCAAAGTAAACAGCTTGCTGAGAAACAGATGTTTTGCACTTTGCTTAAAGTGTAACTACCCCCAAAACACTTTTTTCCCCAGCTTTTAACCAATATTTATGACTTTGGGGGTGGTGTGTGAAGAATTCTGGTCAGAATTTCCACATTTGAGACCAAACTGTTACCATTGTAGCATTTGTATAATTTTCAGCCACATACAGTAAGTGACCTCTATGGGTTCAACCCTGCTTTTCCCCCCCCTCAAAACTGCACAAAATGTGGTACATCCTGACGTCACGATGAACCAAAGACTATGGGATTTCAAGATAGTAACTCCCCTACTCCCCCTGTACCCTTTCCCGGCTCCTCACAACTCCAAGCCATTGACATAATATAAGATGGACTGAGGGTGGCTATCAGCAGGGTCGAGTGAAGCCGAAATCCTGCCAGATCAGTGAACCAGATTCTGCCCAGTAGCTCTGTTGAGTTAGAACCTCTGTGAGGTCCCCGCCCCTCTGAAATTTCTTATGTAGAGCTGCTGTTTCTAGATTTGCGCACAGTGCGTTGTGTATTTATATACAGTCTAGCTCTGTAAATATGGCACTTTAAAGTGTAACTAACCCCCAAAACACTTTTTTTCAGCTTTTAACCAATATATATGACTTTGGGGGTGATGTGTGAAGAATGCTGGTCAAAATTTCCACATTTGTGAGCAAACTGTTGCCATTCTACCATTTGTATCATTTTTCAGCAGCATACCTGGCATAAGCGCCCTCTATGGGTGGAACACTGCTTTTTTTTTTGCCCTCAAATGAATGGGAGATTTGGTACAACCTGACGTCACGTTGTCCCCAAAGACTATGGGATTTCAAGATAGTTACTCCCCTACTCCCCCTGTACCCTTTAGGCTCCTCACAACTCCAAGCCTATTCCCATGTCACTTGACCTGTTAATCACCTGTTAATTGATTACAATCGCCTGTTATTTTCCTACCAACTCCTATGTAACACAATACTATCAATAAATGCCACTATAATCATAAAAGGAAATGGCATTGTGTTGCTGTAAATCATTCCCAACCTTTTTCATACTAAGGAGCCCTATGATGAGATTTGGTCTCTCAGATGCAAATCTTATTTAATTTTTTTTTATTTTTTATAGCCTAGATATGATTTTGTCCAGAATTCCATATAATTAGGTTGAGAGACAACATAGAATGCTGGAATCCTCTCAAGGATTCGGGGGCAGAGCTCTTCACATGGAGGTCTGACTGTCACATACACTGCCCTGCGCTGCAGTAACTTTTAACAAGAATCACGAAAAGCCCCCAAACGAAAATTAAAAACGGATTTCATGGCGCGGTATATCGCAAGTTGGACGAGGGAATGACGTGGAGAAATCTCGCATTAAACTCTCGTAACGGACAAGCCCGTCTTTTATTGTCACACGAACACCACAATACATGCATGCGGCCACAACACACTCATGCTGACGGTGGCCGGTGAAAAGTGTCCTCTGCATTTAACCCATCCAGGCATGTCCTTTCATCCGGGGGGCAGGCCAGGAGCAGTGGTCGCTTTCTCGTACAGCGCCCGGGGACAAACTTCGGATGTTGTCGTCACTGGTCGGATGACGATGACGATCTGATCTTCTGCATGTTTTTAGTGGGGGGTTATATACGGAGGAGCCCCCTGGGGGAGCACGGGGAGAACATGCAAACTCCACACAGAGAGAAAGGCCCTTACGACGAGATAACCCACCTGGGCAGTAGGCACTGAAGATATTGGGGGGAACACAACCACAGCGCCCACAGTGTCCCAGGCGAGAATCGAACTCAGGACCTTCTGACTGTGAGGCGACAGCGCTACCGACTGCGCCACCGTACCCCCATTGTGATTACATGAGCGTGAGAGCGGGGCGTTTGTCCTCACTGTGCTGTGCTCTCGCGTCACTAGTCTCTTTTAACACGTAAGTTACAGACGCCACATACACATACATGCAGAAAAATAATAAAATTTCTAGTTCGCCACTGAATGACCAAATTGATATAACTTTCAACCATTTTGAGCAACGCTGTTTCCATACAGGCCACCAGCGTTGGCTAGTTGTTGATATTCATAAAGATTTTGTAGCTCTCACTTATAACTTATTTTTTAGGCGGTGGGCAAACTGTCATGGCGTCGATTTCCGTAAAAAAATCCTGACCTGAGCACAGCCAAAGAGTATAGTGAGACAAGAGGAGACGTTCATTTCTTGGTTTTTCCCATAGGTTTTTTCAAATAAGCAGCATGCCGTTTTGTCACATATCTGGGGGGGGGGGGTAAGTCCCCCTTTAAGGTTGCGAGCCCATAGGCCTTCCTGAGTTTCCTCTGAGCTGCTACATGCGTTAGAGATAGGCTAGCACAGTCTGGCTTTGTGTACAATATGAGCACAAATGGCCAGATGGAGGGATTAGTTGGAGTTGGAGTAATGAATAATTAGAGTTAAAAGTTTTATAGTCACAAAACAATATTGTCAAATGTTACCACTGTTAGTATTCATTACTTTATCCCCTACAGTCATAATGCAATCATTAGTACAAGTTAAATATTATATTAATAATAAACTTTGTTTAAATAGCATCTTAGAGTTACAAAGTGATTCATGAAACTAAGTTTAAAAGTAACAATAGAAAACAGCAAATACAACACAACAGCAAAAAAGATTTCAAAAATATGGATACATAGCTTGACCGATTAGCATTACTAACAGTAATTGCTTCTTAATGCAACAGATGTGATTCAGTGAAAATTTAAAGAAATAAATTCTGAAATGAATACATGATGTTGTTGTGATACAGTGGTGAAAGTAATGCTAATACAATGGACAATTACTCTGCATTTAGCATCTAAACAACCTTCAGATCTACAGTATTTACACAGATTTGCCCCATCCCCCTGCCCTTCTTCTTACCCCTCTGAGAAACAAACACAGAGCCCGTAAGATCCCCATCCCTTAGCCCGTCACACATGGCTGACTCTAATAGACACATTGTACTTGGACACTGTCACTGCGCTCTCGTGGGCTCTGTCTCCACAGTCCTAGTCTCTGTAGACTTGGTCTCTGAGGACATCTTGCTCTGTCAACTGCTGTGTCTGAGGAACAAGGGAGGAGGAAGGCACTTGAAACACACAGTTTGTACATCACCACTGTGGAGGGTGTCATGGACCTCTCCTGACAGGCAAAATGAAGGACACCAACAGGGACCGCTCACAGTCAGCCACAGAATTTGGCAGTAGAGGTTTTGCAGGATGGCGGGAGGTGCCCCTGAAGTCCCCTAAATGTATCACTGAGGTTGAAGACAAGTCCTCCCTCCCAGAGCTGCAGAACTACAGTAGCCTACTACTCTGTGTTGACCTCTCCACAGTATACATTCTTTTATTTTCAAAATGGACATCAACCTCAAAAGAGTTTGGATCAGTCTCTGTATGTTAATTTTTTGCCTATCACACTATCTCACACACTGCTGATAAGACTCTGGCAAAACCTTACACCGATTGGCTCAAGAGGGCTCTACAAATACTGGTCAAAACAAGGAGACATTTGTTTGTGATTGGGTCAGAGCGGGGCTGCATCATGTGTGGGGGGCAACACGTTTACTGTTGCCTTGTTTTTGTACAGCCACAGTTGCAGTCTGCACCATATAATCAGTATGTAAAACAATATGCTACACTTAAGTAGCAGCAAAAGCTTTTTTCTATTAGCTTTAATAATTGCACACAATGAGACACACATACACACACACACACACACACATGTAGAAGCACTTAGGACACACATAGCAAGCAGCTGCATTGACCATGTGGACCGTGAGGATGGTCTCTGGCCATGACAGCCTGGCTCACCATGGCAACACTTCGCACTGCGTGCAGGCCCCACAGCTGTATTAGTCTTCTGCACACTGCATGGAAACCATGCCTGCAGCATCCTTAACACATAACACTCACTTGCATACTTTCACAAATGCATCCATTCACAATAATGTACAGTATACACACATACGCAACCACACCTAAACAGCTGTATTCTACATTAAATTAAGTTTTACTTCTCACAAAGAGGAAACAACTACATGTTTATCATGTACATAGGTGATTATTACTCAGGAATTAACAAATCACAGCAAAATCCTCAGTAAATAACTTGTAAAAGCTTTTGGATCTTCTAAATTTCGGAAAAGATAAAAGGCCCTATCTTCGCAAAAGCAGTAATTTAGCATTTGCGCTCGTTTAACGCCGCGCGCAATGCAAATTGGGAGCGTGCACAAGCGCATGCCTGTTATAATTGTGCTGGACATAGGCGTGCCACATGCCAAACCAGGCATTAACGTGCTAAAATGTGGGGATAGATGGCATTCTCCTATGTCTGCAGCGTGCAATTACTTTGCGCTAAGAACTTTTAAAAGCAACTCTTACGCGCTAAATAACCTGCTATGATTGAGCGCACCATAATCCCCATGCTGCACAGCGCAGTGCAGAGTAAAATTCCTTTTGGATATGTCATTACGCACATGCCACCCCAGGACATCAAATTCTGCTGCTAAAATTGGGTATTAGCAGATAATTCAGTGAGGCAATCAACTATAACTCACTGAGAAACTTTTATCACATCGCAAAGAGGGAAATTAATTGAGAAAACTTGTTGGACAATGGACATTAGCCTACTTGCAATAGGCTATTCACCTTCACTTATCCCATAACCCGGAGGGTCGTTGGCACCACAGACGATCTGTCAACAAGCTCTCTCCATCTCTCTGTCTTCGGCACGAGTGAGTCCACTCTATTACGCATGGAGAGAATTACAGCATATTGCATGCCTCGTACAGCGATTGCGAGACGGGAATCTGATTGGTTTTATTGATGGCATTGCCTGGCCACACCTGTGAATAATTCTGGTGCTTAAGACCGCCCAAATCCCGTTTGCGCTGGCATTTTGGGGGTGCAGATGATTTGGCACGGCTCTTATTTGCGCCTGCGGGAGGTGCCGTGAATGTTTCCGCATCCCCGCCGAGAATTGCATCCCCACCATATTTCGGGGCTGTTTTAACTTAGAAAACAGGGAGGTCACGTCTACCCAGACAATTATATCACTTTTAAACAGTTACATTTCTGTATAAATCATTACAATATGCTCCCGTGAGGTGGGGATGCGTTTAGCTGCTGCAGGGCGGCCGGGGGTGCAAAACTCGGCATAACACCTGGACACTTGCGCAAGGCGGTCTGCTATCGTTAAGGCACGCAAACAGGTGCGCAAGCGCAAATAGGCGATATCGCCTGTACCAAGATAGGGCCCATTGAGTTAAATGTGTCGTTGACATCCTACTTATTATATGTGCATAATAATAATTATAATACATAGAGTAGCCTACACTTTTATTAGGGGACTTGGTCAAACATTACAAAATAAATACATAAATAAATAAATAAATAAATAAATAAATAAATAAATAAATAAATAAATAAATAAATAAATAAATAAATAAATAAATAAAAAGTACAAAAGGTCAAGACAAACTTTCAAGCATGACTGACTGTGGTCCCTGCACCCACCTATGAATCCATTGTTCTTTCACATTAAACACATAGGTTATCAATGGACTGTACAATGTATGGCCTGCCTGGCTGGTTATATAGTATGCATACTTATCGATGTATTCGGAAATAAATGTGTTTGTACATGAGCAACCGCCAAGGTCCTCTCAAAGTAGATCACACACACACACACACACACACACACACACACACACACAGACACACACACACACACACACGCACACACACACACTCAGCGAGCCCCTGGTTTGTCCCCCTGCCCACTTCCTCTGCAGCCTATGGTGTTTCCGCTGGGGTGAGAGAGTGCCAGCTCCCTCCCCCTGTTTCCCAGTGGGGTCCTGCCTCCCGGCATCTGTCAGGGCAGCTGTCTCTCCTCTCCACTCTGCACTGCACCACACTGTGCCAGGCCTCCACACAGGACTGTCTGCTACCCACACACACATGCACTAGCGCACACCAATACAAGGCCTGTCCTCTTGTAAAGAATTTTATTGTGCGTAGTCGTAGGATTTGCTCAAATTAAAACGGCCATTCAACCTAGAGATCTATAGAACACCCAAACTGTGGACGCGATCTTGCAAAGGACAGCAGAATTACCTCAGGATATGGAAGGGTTATTAAAGCTTACCCATGTAGTTTTGGTGGTTTTTGAAATTTGATGTACCCAGTGGTTGCAAGATGTACTCAAATTTTAAGACAAACTTCCCAAATAATATATTTTGCAGTAATTTGTTTCCATTTAATCTTTTAATTTTCCTGTCTCATCCCTCCTCATGCCTTTATTGACTAAGTTAAGCTTATTAGATGCAATAGGTGAGACAGGTAAAGGCAAAGAGAGGCAATACTTCACTAATTCACTTTAATAGCCACATTAAATAATCAGATTACAAACAATGAATTTGACTTAGTGCAAGTATGCAGCGCAGCAGTCACCATCATTCATAGAAGATGGAGCAATCCAGAAAAACTATCTCAAATTATAAAGTGCAAAGTAAAAAGTCCTGTAAAGTGACATAATGGCCGGGGGGGTTCAGGATAGTGTCCGTAGGATAATGTCCATGGGGGGACCAGCCGGTCATGTGAACTCACATTTAATTTGGTTCTTCATTCCCGTCTCAAGTCCTGGGAGGGCTTCTGCAGAAACTGCAAAGCGGACGAGCCAATCAGCGACCCGCCTCGTAGTTGACATCGTAACTGGCCAATCAGGAACGCCACTAGCAAAACAATACTAGCCGCCTCCTTGCCTGTCCGCCTCGAGGAGTAATGTCAATGTTCGTCGAGTTTAAACAGCCATAAAGTGCCGTTATTGTACAACAATACAATAACAAGTACAGGAGTATGCAACAGCGGAGTTTCTCGGTGGAAAATGTGTTTGACTGGATCCAATGCTGATTGGCTGAAGGAGTTGTCTGTCAAGGCAAGTACACCCACCCAACTTCCGCCCACTGCAAACACTGGGTGAAGGCTTCAGCTCAGATGGGAACAAAGAACGAAATGAAATGTGAGTTCATGTGACCAGCTGGTTTACCAGGCTAACCTCAGCCCGTTACTGAGCCGGTTGTGCTCAGGGGGCATTGGGGATTGGGAGGGGTCCAGCTTGATTTTCCGAGACCGCTTTAGCATCCTGGCAGTGTGTAGGTCCTGAAGGGATGGCAGGTTGCATCTGACCACCTTTTCAGCATGGCGGAAATATGTTACACATAGCTATAGATACGTTTTACAGATGAACAATTTGAATGAATGATGAAACATGAAAAAAGTTGCATGTACACTAGGGATGCACACAATTAATCGAAGCTCGATTATTCGCTCGTTAAGGATTTACTCGACCATGTGAAAATGTGCTCGATCAAAACAACAACAAAAGCAACGTGCATTCTGTCAGTAGAACGGTGTTTTCAAATAATTTTTCAATGATCCTCCAGAGGGCGCAGTGATATCACTGTAACAGACTGATCAGTGTGTATGCGAGGCTTTGTGTTTGTCCCCTCGAGGGTTGCCGTAGAACGGGAAGTGTGGGGAAGAAGAGTGAAGCTTGTTGACGAGTGTACTAGCTGTCTGAGAATAAATTTGGAAGCGTGTTATAACGTTACAGCCTGACTCACTCATTTATTGTTTTATTAACAAAGTGTAAGTAATAGGCGGACCCGGACACTCTGCTACATCACTATAGCCCTTTTCAGACAAGTCATAAGAAAGGAGGAGATACTGCCGTATGTAAATACTGTGAATCGGTGTACACTACAGCTACAACACGACGACAATGCTCTATCACTTGAACAGTGTTCATTCGGATAAATTGGCTGGCTCCTCTTCCTCAAACCTGGAGCAACCCACCATCAGCTCAGCGAGGAAGAGGAAGAATTGCGACGCACGGCGAGCAGAAAAAAATAACCCAATCGATCTGCGGGGTTATAGAAAAAGACATGATGCCTATATGTGATTCGGCGTACACCTACAACAACAATCACTTGAACAATGTTAATTCGGATAAATTGCCTGGATCCTAGTCTCATCTGGATTGGAGCTGAGCAACTCGGCATCAGTGTTTAAGAGCTGCGACGCACTGCGAGCAGAAAAAATAAACAGTGGTAAGTCAGCCCCTGTTGGACCTAGGCAGCGGCCGCGGCGTGGATTCTGGGCAAATGTCTAAAAATGATGCCTCTACGTTTTTATATGTTTCATAGCGTAGTAGGCTATGCTATGCAATGCTGTGAGAATGTTGCTGCATAAATAAAGGTTTTATTGAGGAAAAAACGCATTTGGTATTGTTTGGATTTATTTTTATTTTTAATTACAATTAATCGATTGATTGATTGATTGATTGATCGTTAACGTTGCCAATGATCGATTCTGGAATTTGTGGAAAATGTGCAACCCTTATGTACACAGTAAAATTGTCTGTGTTAACTGTTAAGATGCACTCATATAAGATGTATAGAGATTTTGTTGTGTGCTCTTGTGAAGTTGCTTACAGTTGAAACAATATTTAGTGCATTACTTGGTACACGAAGTCGCAAGAAATGAATGTTACTACTGTCTTGTAATAAAAATTAAAATAGTTTGCAACCAATCAGACCCTGTAACCTAACCCTGATTGCAAGCAGCACATAAGCTGCTGTTTTTCAATGTAAATGCTTGTGTACAAATGCACACGCAGACACGTGTGCACACACACACACACACACACACACACACACACACACACACACACACACACACACACACACACACACACACACACACACACACACACACACACACACACACACACTGGTCTCAACTCACATTATTCAATTCTGCTTGTCATTCATATGAATAGACCTAGAGAGAGACTGGAGAAATAACAGCCAAACAGGGGAGAAGAAAAACGGAGAACAGAGATCAAAGAAAGAGGGGTAGCTCAGGTCTAGGTGTGCCAGAAGCTTCAGGAAGTAAACATACGGGCACTGAGCTGCACAGGTGCTGAAAAATGATCCTTTTCCTAGCGAGGCCCAGCAGGGAAGAGGAGGGAGTGGTGGTTGGCTGATATTGGAACAGGGAGAATAGTGCAGACAAGGAGGAGAACAGTGGACCAGAGACGGCTGCCCATGACTGTGGTTCTTCTGACTGCAAGGCTGGAATAAGACCAGCATCAACAGCCTCCTCCCCGTCTCTGCTGACAAACACGCACATACACAAGCCCTTCACTCCTGTCCCTTCCTACCCACACATAAACACAAACATGCACTTACTGTATGCTCACATGCACAGACACACACATGCATGCACGTGCACACACACACACGCACAGACAAAAACACCCACGTCTCTGCCCCACCCCCTCCCCCTGGGGGTAGAGGTCCATCCAACACAGATGTAGCCCTGATTAATTGGGCGCAACGCAGGGAAGTGGGTCTGGAAACTACCTGGCAATTTCCTGCAGCCTATCCCCCGCACCTTTCTCCACTCCCCCCCCCTCACATCCCCCGCACCTTCTCTCCACTCCCCCCCCCTCACATCCCCCGCACCTTCTCTCCACTCCCCCCCCCCTCCCGCACCTTCTCTCCACTCCCCCCCCCCCCTCTATCCCCCGCACCTTCTCTCCACTCCCCCCCCTCCCGCACCTTCTCTCCACTCCCCCCCCCCCCCTCTATCCCCCGCACCTTCTCTCCACTCCCCCCCCCCACCCCCCCTGCAGCCTATCCCCCGCACCTTCTCTCCACTCCCCCCCCCCCCCCCTCACATTTGGATCACGTAAGTCAGCAGGGGGGCTGCTGGGAGGAGTGTCTGCCGTGCGGCGTTGATATTCTGCCGGCGTCCAGCTTGCTGGGCGCCCTACATTGCAGGCACTCCCTCTGGCAATGCTTGCCTTGGCTCTGGGCTGAGTGCTGGAAACAGTGAGACTCTGACAGACTATGGGCGCACATGCAGGTACACACACACAAACACACACACACACACACACACACACACAGAATGGACTGCTCTCCACTGCCCAGCAGCATGCATAGCAGAGAGAAAGGAATGGAGAATGGAGAAATAGAGATGGGAGAGGCAGAGAAATGGATGGACATATTTACCTCATACTCATTCAGTAAAGCACGTGGATTAGGCAGCGGAGCAGAGGGACACTTTTTAATGAAAGCACAGGAAGGGGGCAGCAGCTGGTGGCATGTGTTTGAGCCGGGAGGATAAGACCCTTGCACTG
This sequence comes from Poromitra crassiceps, assembly GCF_964638095.1. NCBI lineage: Eukaryota > Metazoa > Chordata > Actinopteri > Beryciformes > Melamphaidae > Poromitra > Poromitra crassiceps. Next base: position 96,270,645 of record NC_139623.1, on the reverse strand, counting down.
GGCTCGCCAGCCCCCTTCCTCTCTTGCTTTCCTCATCTACTAACCCCCCACCTCCCCAGCTCGCCCTCCTACCCGCCGCCCCATAGAGAATGAACTCCTTTGTCCGTTCCACTACTGCCCGTCCTGGAGTTGGGCCTGAGCCGCGGGGGCCTGCCGGTGAGCCATGGCACCAGAACCAGAGCAGAACCAAGTTGAGCCCTCACAGTCACAGCGTTGGCTAGAGCCTGCCTCCATGGACCAACGCAACTCCCCACTCACTGTGTTGGGAAGGGGGGGGGGGCACTCACTGTGTTGGGAAGGGGGGGCACTCACTGTTTTGGGAAGGGGGGGCACTCACTGTTTTGGGAAGGGGGGGCACTCACTGTTTTGGGAAGGGGGGGGCACTCACTGTGTTGAGAAAGGGGGGAGCACTCACTGTGTTGAGAAGGGGGGAGCACTCACTGTGTTGAGAAGGGGGGAGCACTCACTGTGTTGAGAAGGGGGGGCACTCACTGTTTTGGGAAGGGGGGGCACTCACTGTTTTGGGAAGGGGGGAGCACTCACTGTGTTGAGAAGGGGGGGCACTCACTGTTTTGGGAAGGGGGGGCACTCACTGTGTTGGGAAGGGGGGAGCACTCACTGTTTTGGGAAGGGGGGAGCACTCACTGTGTTGAGAAGGGGGGGCACTCACTGTGTTGGGAAGGGGGGAGCACTCACTGTGTTGAGAAGGGGGAGCACTCACTGTGTTGAGAAGGGGGGGCACTCACTGTGTTGAGAAGGGGGGGCACTCACTGGTTTGGGAAGGGGGGAGCACTCACTGTGTTGGGAAGGGGGGGCACTCACTGTGTTGAGAAGGGGGGGGCACTCACTGTGTTGAGAAGGGGGGGGGCACTCACTGTGTTGAGAAGGGGGGAGCACTCACTGTGTTGAGAAGGGGGGGGCACTCACTGTGTTGAGAAGGGGGGGGGCACTCACTGTGTTGAGAAGGGGGGGCACTCACTGTGTTGGGAAGGGGGGGCACTCACTGGTTTGGCAAGGGGGGAGCACTCACTGTGTTGGGAAGGGGGGAGCACTCACTGTGTTGAGAAGGGGGGGGCACTCACTGTGTTGGGAAGGGGGGAGCACTCACTGTGTTGAGAAGGGGGGGGCACTTACTGTGTTGAGAAGGGGGGAGCACTCACTGTGTTGAGAAGGGGGGAGCACTCACTGTTTTGGGAAGGGGGAGCACTCACTGTGTTGGGAAGGGGGGGGGCACTCACTGTGTTGAGAAGGGGGGGGCACTCACTGTTTTGGGAAGGGGGGGCACTCACTGTGTTGGGAAGGGGGGGCACTCACTGTGTTGGGAAGGGGGGGCACTCACTGTGTTGGGAAGCGGGGGCACTCACTGTTTTGGGAAGGGGGGGCACTCACTGTGTTGGGAAGGGGGGAGCACTCACTGTGTTGGGAAGGGGGGGCACTCACTGTTTTGGGAAGGGGGGGCACTCACTGTGTTGGGAAGCGGGGGCACTCACTGTGTTGGGAACGGTTAGGAAGGGGGGGCACTCACTAGTCGGGTGTCCATCTACCTGTTTTTATGCAAAATTTCAATTTGCGCATTAAAAAATGGAGTGCAAACGCTGCCTAATTCGCAAAACCCTCCAAATATCGCTTTTCACGGGGGGGCACTCACTGTGTTGAGAAGGGGGGGGGGCACTCACTGTGTTGGGAAGGGGGGGCACTCACTGTTTTGGGAAGGGGGGGCACTCACTGTGTTGGGAAGGGGGGGCACTCACTGTTTTGGGAAGGACTGTGTTGGGAAGGGGGGGCACTCACTGTTTTGGGAAGGGGGAGCACTCACTGTGTTGGGAAGGGGGGGCACTCACTGTTTTGGGAAGGGGGGCACTCACTGTGTTGGGAAGGGGGGGCACTCACTGTGTTGGGAAGGGGGGGCACTCACTGTGTTGGGAAGGGGGGGGCACTCACTGTGTTGGGAAGGGGGGGCACTCACTGTGTTGGGAAGGGGGGTGGGGTGGGGAGGGGTAATAGCAAAAAAGAGAGCCATCAATAGAATTGTTGGACAATACAATTAAGAGAGATGATAGAGAGGAAAACACAGAGGGGACATTGGACTCTAAAGTCACATCACAAAATGTGTTATTTTGAGGGAATAACATTTGCCCAAGTGAACCAAGGTGTGTTAAAGAAAACCTACAGTATGTGGTACACATACTACTATGCATAAATACCAGCAGTTTTTTCCATATTATTAAATCAATCAATTTGTCAAGGAGTAGAGATCACACATGAGCAAAATGAACAAGTTCCATAATTACATGTACGGTGAAATAAAAGATACATTTCACAGATCAAAGTTGGGGGACTGTTTGACATTATAACAGTTATAACCATTAACATTTGTGAAAAGTGTCTGTTAACAGTAACAAAACACAAACTGATCTGAAATTCTACAAAAATATGCAATTAGAAATATGTAATAAATATGCAGATAGTACACTATAGATATTAAAAATTTAAATTAAATTATGAATGGAATCAGAACGATACTCAAAAGGCCACTGATTTGAAATCCGGAAGTACACTGACCACCATCCATTTCGTTCTGTAAATTGCGACATCATTAGCTCCTTCCACTCTACATGTAGCTCCACTTAATATTCCACCATTACCCTGTGTATGAAATGAATTAGAACTCAAAGCAAAGCATCACACAAAGGAGAGCTAAAGACCATAGCACACATCACAACTTAGACATACACACATACTTTACATTTGGAATTGAATGAAACAGTGAAGATCTCCTTACTTGAATAAAAAGGCATTTACTGTTCCCAAGTCTAGGAACAGACACTGAAGTGAGATGATGTTGGAGTAGCCTATCTGCTACCATGGACTTGTGTGTGTTCAGTAAGAGTAGATATGAGGGCCTCCGCTGGTCAGAGGCGCTTGATGCACAAAAGACCTTGTGTGTATTTTAGTCATTGGATCTGCATCACCTTGTTGGCCCTCAGACCCTAACGCCCCCCCTTCCCCCCCAACACACACACACACACACACACACACACACACACACACACACACACACACACACACACACACACACACACACACACACACACACACACTCTCTCTACTTCTCTGCATTCTCCTCCTCACACATAACAGTGCCTTCATCCTGCCTGGCCACATTAGACTTGAACATTATATCTGAGCCGCTTTGGATCAGGAGCACAAGAAACACTTAAGGAAATAATGGCACGGGCAAACGCTAGTTGCCCCCTATTAGTAATCTGGAAGCAATACCAGGATTCCATCTGAGACCTATCTTCTAGGTAACCAAAGTGATAAGATTATTCTTTTTTTCATGTATTTTTTAGGTGACAGCTTTGGCGATAATTTCGGTGGTGTTTCCTCACTGCACTTCCCAGACAGCACTTGGCACACAGTGTGGCCAGCAGCACTGTGACGTCTCTTTTCCTCAGCTTTTCTGTTGATGAAATGTGAGTTTCTGTAGGTAACAGGGCTTTTCTTTGCCTGTCCAGCTATGGGGGCTATCACTGATCAGGCTCAACTCCTGAGTTCTGCCATTTATTCCAAACAAGCATGCTGTTGTTGTTTCTGGTGATGTAAAGCATATCAATTACTGTGTGCCAGAGGATCCCCCTTCCCCCCAGGAAACACCTATACCCACTGCCAGGTGTTTACAAATGTAGCAAATCTACAAGCTTTCATGAGCAAGTTGATTTACTGTTATGTCATATTATTAACAGATGAATGGAAAGGAGCAAAATTAAAATGTCAAATGATTTACTAGCAAGTTTATATAACTTTGTACAAATACCTATTATAATGACTAGAAACAGAACGCTCCTTTCTAGCGTCCCTCACCACACCCGCTGAACTGGCACCGTGCCTCGTCGTTGTCATCTTCCTCCTCTTCATCGCTAATTTCTACCGTACCTTGTTGGTTTGCCCTCGAGGTCTCGCCCACGTCGCAGGCTCGCCCGGCCTCGCCTGCTTCGCGGGTTCACATAGGCAGCTTGGCCGTTGCGTGATCTCGTCTGCAATTGAGCAATTGTGCGCTGCGCTGCGCCGCGCCATCGGCCCTACAATTATAGTAGTGGAGATATTACTTACAGTATATGTCTAAATGGCAAGTTCATTCACATCATAGTCATAACTCATTGAATTCTTAAATGGCTGGGGGGGGGAATCCATTTCTTTTGAGTTACAGGAGCATGGTGGTCCATAAAATGTAATTTGATGGTGTTATAGGACTGCATTTTCCTTGAGCTGTGGGTTTGTAAAACTCAAAGCTCAAAACTGATAAAACAACAGAAAAAAATTCATTATTTAAATTGAAACCCACTGCAGGTAATCGATCAGAACCACAAAGATGTCTTTAAGGCTTTATTGGGGCAATCCGGCTGGTTGTTGGATAACAGCGCATATTTATATCATGGCATCTATGACATCACTGATTACACCACAACTGCTCATACATAACTTATGACATCACAGTTGCTCGAGAGACATAATCGATGACAGCACAGCCTCGAGTGACATCACAGTTGAGTGACATCACCGATGACGGCGGTCCAGTTCATGACATCAGATCCTTAGGTCGCTGGTTCGAATCCGGCTCGCAGATGTCCCAATGTGTATGGTCTCATCAGTTGGTATGGGAGGGCCTTTTCTACACTCACTCTGTATGTGTGTGTTTCTGTATTGGTTTGTGTGGGTACATTCTTTGGCAAAAAATATAAATAATACAAATGATTCCCTTTTTGCAAATTTCAGGCAACAGTATCCTTGCATAAGTATGTTCGACCCTCATACCTCTATAGACGTGCATGACACTATACTGGAATTGAAAGACTCCTCTGGAGGGCATGATGAAATAAGATCTAGTCTTGTAAAGAAAGTAGTTTCCTCAATTGTTAAGCCCCTCACCCTTGTTTTAACCTTATCCCTCAAAACAGGTGTCGTACCAAGTGACAAGTAGCTAAAGTTATACCGCTGTTCAAAACAGGTGATTACCATATTTATTAACTATCGTCCTATAGATCGATGCCTTGCAGTTACAGTACGTCACTCTGTGTAGTCTCGTGCTAGGTGCCGCCATGTTGGGCCACACGCTAATGCTAGCTCTTAAGTCACACGAATGTATCTTATTTCTCACCTCGACAGCAAACAACAGCAAAGGTATGCAGAGAAAACATTGGTAATTTGGATGTGATCCGTACGGAATCTTCCCTGAACTTTTCCGGCCGCTGATATCGTCGGATATACTGCCTGACTTTTCATTTCATGATATTTACACCTAGCGTGCCTGGTCCATAATCCTTCTCCATACACAGGCGAAAGTTTTAAAGCTTACAAGAGCACAGATGCACACCGGTACTTTGCTGGCATCTGAAACAAAAAAAGATGTTCCTTGTCAAAGTAAAGATAATTTATTATGCTAAATAACTTTGGTAACGTAAAGTTAATTTGTAACTTGGAGCTGCTAACCTTAACCACTGTATCGTGGGTAGCTAACTTACATGCCAGCACAGCAAATGGGTAAATCTGCCAAATTGTATGTAATCCACACGATACTGTTAAAATGTCAAAACGTACACTTATTGGGGGTAACGTTAGCTGGAATTAAATTAACTGTTGTTTTTTTCCCACTTGCAAAGACTGACAACAGCCAGCTAAACAGTAACAGCTTTGTGTGTAACGTTACCTGTAAGCATTGTAAGCTTTTTGCTGACAAATACATGGATTCTACTAGGTTTAATTTTGGGCTTAATTCTCTCACTACAGGTCAACCACTCTCAGGCCATCAACATAAGCCCCACTCAACCACGGATTGTGGTCCAAGATGATGGGACTGTGCTCATGGCCCACTGCACATGCAAGGCAGGAGGCGTGCTCTCATGCAGCTTCACTCATGTATGCTGCTGTCAACATCAAAGATGGACTCACCAGTACACATATGTCCTGTGCCTGGGGCCTTCCAAGCAAAACATCTAAGGTGCAGGTAAGTCATTGTCCCGTACCTTTCTTTTTTTTACACCTTAGAAACATTTCCAACTGTCTGTTGTGTCTCAAGTAGAGTTGGAAATGATTATTCATGCTTTGAGGCAGGTAGGACAGACAGTGGTATCCTTGATTAAAATAATGTGCTACCCCCGCTCCTGTCAGTTGTCCACACAGGCTATGATGACATGTTGTAAGAAATGCATGTAGGACAATAACTGAGGATGTCATCCAGGGTTGGTTTGCATTTCATTTATCATATCCATAGATTTAAAAATACAAATACCGTATAACAAACTGAAGAGTAAGATGTTCTTAGAATTCCACTTCTGGGATTCAAATAATACAGGCTCAAAATCTTGCCTTAGGTGCTTATGTGTTTGTAAAAGACAATATGCATGGGATCCCACGCAAGGGGTCCATGAGATACCAGCCGGGGCGAGCCATCCGTCACCCCCAACCTCAGTCACTGGTCATTCTTAACCTCGTCAAAGTAGGCCAGAAACGGGTCCCAGATAGCCGAGAACCTTCCAAGCGAGTTAGTTCTCAGGGACCTGAGTCTCTCCATCTGCACAACAGAGATCATGTCCATCAGCCACACCTGAAAAGAAGGTGAAGAGGACGACTTCCATTCCTTCAGAATGAGTCTTTTGGCGACAGTTGTCCCCAGTGTCAGAGATTGTTGCACAGCTGTAGGGAAGTTCAGAGAGGACTCCGAGCAGCTGAAGATGGCGAGTTCTAACAAGCTAAGATATTCATAGACAACATCAAATTAACTCAGGTTCCATACATTAAATTCCTAGGAGTAGTAGACGAAAGATTATCATGGAAATACCTATTCAACTTCTCTGTAAAAAGACTATGAAGTCAATTGGTATATTGAGTATAGTTTGTTCATTAATTAACCATTCTTCTTTTTTAAATGTTTTATTACAGCTTAATTTACCCTTATATTATGTATTGTAATACTGTTTGGGCAGCCACTTGTCCCAATTCTGTCAATAGGATCCTCTTAATCCAAAATTAATTTTTAAGAATGATTAGTTTTGCTAAAAGATGCAACTCATCTGCTCCTCTCTTCAGTAAATACAAAATTCTGACAATGTTTTATGTTAACATATCAGACTTTTTTATTTATGTATAAATATGTACACCTAACTCATGATTTAAAGTTTATTCAGACATACACACATATTCCACAAGACACTCTTTAAGGACTGTCATCTTCCATTTTTTCGGACTTCCCTTAACCAATATTCATTGAAATACAGAAGACCATCTCTTTGGAATAAGTAACTTCCATCATTAAAAACTATATCTACTAGGGGTGTCACGATACACTCAGTTCACGATACGATATGATACACGATACTGGGTTCACGATAACGATACGATATTTTAACAATATTCTTTTGCGATCGATTTGTAAGTTGAGGGGGCATCCTCCACGCTAATTTGAGTAATTTCACCATTTTCACCCTCCGTGTCTGTAACGTCCCTCGTCTGTTCAAACAAAGCAATGAAAAGGAGAGGGAGCATCAGAGATCTGCATCGGGTCGGGGTTCCGCGGGGCCCCGCCGGGTACCCGCAAAAAAATGCGGGGGGCGGGTGTTATTTTGTCTTCATTTTATTTGCGGGCTCGGATCTGGGTAGAATAAACAACATGCGGCCCGGGTCGCGGGTGTTTTATTTACTTTTTATATAACGATAATAATTCAGTCAGTGTGTAACTTCATGTTTTGTCTGAGTCTGACGACCTGACGTCTTTGTCACAATCAGTCAGACCCAGAGAAAATACTGCAGTTGCAAATCCTGGCGGCTAAGTGGCAGTATTGGCTTGTTTATTGGAGGGGGGGGGTCAGTGGTCAGGTCGTCACTCAGGGCAGGGCAGGCACAAGAGACAGGTAGGTCACTGACTGACTTCAGTTCAGTAGCGTTAGTACATTTCGTTCAGTATCTTAGACCTAGACCTATGCTAGCTAGCTTGTTGCATTGCATGACAGCTAGCGCCAGCAAGGCTAGCATGTTTCCTTTAGCTGCTGCCTGGCCCTGGCTGGCCTGCTGATACTGGCACCAGTGACAAAACACCGTCAATGTGCTTAATTGTAAATAACGTTATGCAATGCCTGCCGAGTGTGACTGCACCGACCACCGTTGTTGGCTCTCGTCAGTGACTCGGCCAGAAAAGACCGCTATTCGCTTCCTGTGTTAATTGTGAAACGATCGCAGTTACTTTGGTTATGTTCACTTAAAAAATATATATATTATGCGGAAGCGGAGCGGGGCGCGGGTCTCATGTCTGCGGGGCGGGGTGGGTTGCAGTACTGACTGATCATATGAGCGGGTTCGCGGAGCGGGGTCGGTACTGCACGTCGCGGGGCCGGGCGGAACCGGGTCTTGAAAATCAGACCCGCGCAGGACTCTGGGGAGCATGCAATCAGATGCAGATCAGGGCCACCATGTTCAGCTTCTTTTTCTCATGATATGAGATTTCATCTCAACGATACATATTGTCACGTTTTGATATCGCGATATATTGTGGGACGATATATTGTGACATCCCTAATATCTACAATCATCATTCAAGAAACACCTGAAAAGGACCCTACTGTAATTTCTTTTCATTTGTTGTGCTTTTTCATTTGTGTTGTGTAAATTCCTTGTAAGGTTTAGATTTTGTAAATTTGACTGCTTAGTCTAATGTGAAGCTAAACCGTCCATCTGGCAGCGTCAGGTTATAGCAACTGTATTATTATCCAATACCCCCCCCCCCCTTTTTAAAGTATAATTGTTGATATTGATATGGGGGAGGTATCATCTCAACCAGCACTACCAATGACTGGCACTGCACTGACCTGATGAATATGAATTGGCGCGCTCCTCTCCTGTCATGATGCCTCAGCCCTACACTCTAGCAACCAAGCGCACAGAGCCATTAAGCTTTTTCCAGGCGACTTGAGCGCCTCCGTTCCAGCACCCCGCCCACACCATACATCCTCCATCCCCCTTATGAGCCAGCACCCCACCCACACCATACATCCTCCATCCCCCTTATGAGCCAGCACCCCGCCCACACCATACATCCTCCATCCCCCTTATGAGCCAGCACCCCGCCCACACCATACATCCTCCATCCCCCTTATGAGCCAGCACCCCGCCCACACCATACATCCTCCATCCCCCTTATGAGCCAGCACCCCGCCCACACCATACATCCTCCATCCCCCTTATGAGCCAGCACCCCGCCCACACCATACATCCTCCATCCCCCTTATGAGCCAGCACCCCGCCCACACCATACATCCTCCATCCCCCTTATGAGCCAGCACCCCACCCACACCATACATCCTCCATCCCCCTTATGAGCCAGCACCCCACCCACACCATACACCATTCATCCCCCTTATGAGCCAGCACCCCACCCACACCATACACCATCCATCCCCCTTATGAGCCAGCACCCCACCCACACCATACATCCTCCATCCCCCTTATGAGCCAGCACCCCGCCCACACCATACATCCTCCATCCCCCTTATGAGCCAGCACCCCGCCCACACCATACATCCTCCATCCCCCTTATGAGCCAGCACCCCACCCACACCATACATCCTCCATCCCCCTTATGAGCCAGCACCCCGCCCACACCATACATCCTCCATCCCCCTTATGAGCCAGCACCCCGCCCACACCATACATCCTCCATCCCCCTTATGAGCCAGCACCCCACCCACACCATACATCCTCCATCCCCCTTATGAGCCAGCACCCCACCCACACCATACATCCTCCATCCCCCTTATGAGCCAGCACCCCGCCCACACCATACATCCTCCATCCCCCTTATGAGCCAGCACCCCGCCCACACCATACATCCTCCATCCCCCTTATGAGCCAGCACCCCGCCCACACCATACATCCTCCATCCCCCTTATGAGCCAGCACCCCACCCACACCATACATCCTCCATCCCCCTTATGAGCCAGCACCCCGCCCACACCATACATCCTCCATCCCCCTTATGAGCCAGCACCCCACCCACACCATACATCCTCCATCCCCATTATGAGCCAGCACCCCGCCCACACCATACATCCTCCATCCCCCTTATGAGCCAGCACCCCGCCCACACCATACATCCTCCATCCCCCTTATGAGCCAGCACCCCGCCCACACCATACATCCTCCATCCCCCTTATGAGCCAGCACCCCACCCACACCATACATCCTCCATCCCCCTTATGAGCCAGCACCCCGCCCACACCATACATCCTCCATCCCCCTTATGAGCCAGCACCCCGCCCACACCATACATCCTCCATCCCCCTTATGAGCCAGCACCCCACCCACACCATACATCCTCCATCCCCCTTATGAGCCAGCACCCCACCCACACCATACATCCTCCATCCCCCTTATGAGCCAGCACCCCACCCACACCATACATCCTCCATCCCCCTTATGAGCCAGCACCCCGCCCACACCATACATCCTCCATCCCCCTTATGAGCCAGCACCCCGCCCACACCATACATCCTCCATCCCCCTTATGAGCCAGCACCCCGCCCACACCATACATCCTCCACCCCCCTTATGAGCCAGCACCCCACCCACACCATACACTCCATCCCCCTTATGAGCCACAGCTATCTCTAAGAAAGCCCAACAAGCAGCAACAATGATCAACTGACCACCTCCCAACTGCAGGCACAATGATCATGTGCCTGCAGCATCTAACTGACCACCTCCCAAGCAGCAACAATAATGGGGTTTCCATCCAAATGTATCGCATAATTCAAGCGAATTTTGTGAAAATCCGCAAAATAAAATGCGAATTTATGCATGTTTCCATTCAGTTTTGTTTAGCGAGTTTTGGGAGTCGGCAGGTTGAGCAGTAGGTGGCGCTTCTCGGAAAAAGTGGAGGGGGAAATGCAAAAGACACCCGTAGAAGAAGGGGGCGCGATGGGATGACGTCATAAGAGCGACATGATAATAACAACAACTAGTCTGTGTACTGAACTACGACAAGATGGAGATAATTTGTAAATAACAGTCAGTTTCCTCGTCTCCCCACACGTATCTCTGGCTATCTGCCGCCGCCATTTCGTATTTATCTCGATGGTGTTGACACACCAGCATAAAGCGGAAGTGAAGTCACATCCGGTACGTCATCGTTAATTCGCAAAATCTGTTTCCATTGCAAAAGTTTGCATCTTCCTACTGTCGATACGCTGATAAATCCACCCTCTCCAAGCGTAAAAACTTTTATACGATATTTCGACCTTTATTCGAATTTCTGGTGTTTCCATTCAAGTTTATATTAGCATTTTGGGTAAATGCGAATATCCAGAGGTGGATGGAAACCCCATTAATGATCATGTGCCTGCAGCATCTATTCCTGGCAACCACAAATGTTGGATTGGTCACAGCTCCAAGGGGCAATGCTGGCTCTGAGGGTCGTGTGACACAGGTGCTGAGGCCGCCCCCTAGAGACAGGTGGAGTCATTACGAGTCCCCGACCATCATGGTGATTATGGACCCCCCCCCCCCCCCCCCAATGGTTCACACATGCTCCCGGAAAGAGTATTGAATCATTGTCCTGCTGCACATTGGAACATGGCAGGCAACAGCCTCCATGCATGGCAACACCAGCCCAACAACCATCTCCTAGCAACGCATGTCCTCTGCCCCAGGAGGAATCTGGAGGTCTCTGCTATCCTCACACCATGCATTTCCTGCAGGGCGATGAGCTCTTCCTCATCTCTTCTCTAACTCCTTTGCTCACCTCTCTTTCTCTCTCTGTCTCTGTCTCTCTCGCTCGCTCACTGGCTCCCACTCTCTCCTCCCCTTATTTGACTCCAACTGGCTCTCATATGGGGAACTGGAAGGAGTTTCATGCAGTTCTTGGGATGAAAACAACAAGGCCACAAAAAAAAGTAAAAAAAGTAAATGAGCCTCTGTTCAATTCTCGAAAACTGTGTTTGAAGTCTTGGCAATGTCAAAGGCTTAGGACAGCAAGAGTGCAAGTAAATTATGATACTCATTTGTGTTTGTGACAAGTGCCATTTAGATATAACCAAGAACATTAATCTGGTGTATAAAAGGCTCGCTCGTGCCCTTCTTACCTAAAGAGACAAAGTTTCCCATGTCCTGGCATGACCTTCTTTGTTATGCCACTAGAAGTAAGAAACACAGCAAAAACACATTATAGCAAATGAACAAACTGGAAAGAGCCTCTGTGTAACGGGAGCTAGCTAATTAAAACAGCCTCTGCGTGCTACTGCTACCCTGCGTGCAAGTTTCCCCACCCTGCTAGTCCCCTCTCTCCCCCAGCCCCATCACCACAAACCGCCGTTCCCAGAGTATTCCCTGGGCTCTCTGCTGCTCCCCCTCTCTTCCCTCGACGGGCCCAGACTTTCCCAATAGGCAGCGGGGCTGCGTTGGCGAGCAGCGAGCAGCTCTAGCCCACCTTCCTCACATCTGAGAACCTCTGTGAAATCCTAATCCCCAGAGCAGGGTGAAGCGCAGGCCCAGCTTGCCTGACCTCTCTGGTTGCCATGGATACAGCGCACTATAAATAAAACAGAGGGGGCTTTTTTTTCCAAGCAGTTTGGCAGGGCTGTGTGGCCTGCTCGCTGGTGGGGCTTATTTTCTCTCTCCCTCCCTCGTTCTGTCTCTCTTCACTCTCGACTCCCCCCTTTCACATAATTTTTCTCTCAATCAGCGAGGGTCCATCCTCCCTTCCCTTTCGCTTCAGCCCTCTGCTTGTCTCTCTCGTTCATTCGGCACTTTTAGTCGGCCCCTTCAACTAGGACACATTCACCTGTTACCTGCCTCATTTAAACTCTGCAAAATATAGTACTCCAACAAGTCGTTATACAAATACAGAGTGTGTCAAATTAAGCACATGCGAGTGAGAGGTAACTTGTAGTAGTTGCCAGTGTTTTCTGGTTGCCTTTTAAATCTACTGCACAGAGAGCTATCTGAACAGAGGCCAAGCTCGTAAAAAAGAAGACCTATTTTTTGGTGGCACAGAGGCATTGAGAGACGAGGGAGGCTCTGTGTTGGCGCACTGAATCAGGGCCGCGCTGCAGATTTTTGTCTGGCGAGGCAAATCTCAGGAGGCTCGAAAATAATTTGGTCATGGCTCTGGGAGGTTGTTGGGAGTGGGAGGCGGGCGGGTGATGTGAGGTTTGAGGGGTGACTGGTTGGTTGGTGGGAGGGGGGAGGGGGGTACGGTGAGGAGGGGAGGGGGAGGGTTTTGACCGTCTCGCTGTGGTGAAAACATGCTTGACACTTCATTCCTTTCCAGTTAATGTGGAGCGGACTGCAGGGTGTTAACCCTCTGCCTGCCTTTGGCTGCTTGGTCCCTAGTGTTGCACCACACTAACCTCCTCTTCCTCACTCAGATTGCCCCACCAACACATCTTCACTACACTAACCTCCTCTTCCTCACTCAGATTGCCCCACCAACACATCTTCACTACACTAAAACTCCTCTTCCTCACTCAGATTGCCCCACCAACACATCTTCACTACACTAACCTCCTCTTCCTCACTCAGATTGCCCCACCAACACATCTTCACGCTGGGTTTTGGAGAGTGTATAGCTAAGAACTTCCCTGCCGGCTGCCTGTAATGGGATGGATAATTACACACTTTTTAGTCGTATTGTGCCGATAGTGGATGGAGTGAACATGAGAGAAATACTGAGACAAACTGACAGTGCCTGCTGTGCAATGCTGAGAAGCTGTCACAGTGATTTGAAAATTTGACCATCACATGCCGGATACTCCTTGTCAGAGAGAATCCGAATAGCTAGTCACATTTCTGGACCATCTGCCTCCCCTGAATTACACAAACATCAGGACCAACTGCGACAAACATCTACAACGTTGCCTTGGAGACAGGGGTCACATGAGCGGATGAGTCACAGAAACTCAGAACTACCTAGGATCCTATTGACGCTATATTGAACGGCCCTCATGTCACGGTCTCCTTTGCGGCTTGACGAAACGCCAAACGATTAGTAATCGTGTCACTGCATAAATGACAGCGAGACACTCTGGAGGAACAGTGCCCCCGGCGAAAGACGAGTACACAGTCAAACTTCACAGGGCCGGAATCTGATCTCTCAATAGGAATGCATGGAATCAGCTCCGGTCACTATTCTTCTTTACTAGCTATACGCACACAGTAGAGTACATTGTGTATGCGAACCTGTGTTTGAGCGCAGATCCAGGGGTCTGCTGCTCACGTGTGCGTGTGTGTGCGTGTGTGTGTGTGCGTGTGTGTGTGTGTGTGTGTGTGTGCGTGTGTGTGTGTGTGTGTGTGTGTGTGTGTGGACCTGGAGAGTAGGGAGTTAACGCAGGCAGGGCTGTGGCAGTCCTCCTGCCCCTCAGCCAGATTAATCATGCAGGAGAGACACAGCAGGCCCCCGTTCATTCTGCCTCGGGGTGAAGCTGTGCCCGCATGCTCTCCATATCACATGGCCCTGGCCCCCCTCCCTGCCTCTCTCTCTCTCTCTGCCTCTCTCTCTCTCTCTCTCTCTCTCTCCACACTCCTCGAGGCTGGGGGTTCTGGGGATGGGGCTAGTGGAGGGGGGAGAGGAGGAGGGGTTGGGTTAGTGGCGGTGTGGTGGAACGCCACAGCACGCAGTAGCTCTCTCTCTTTCCCCTACACTGTTGTTTTTTTCCCCTTCCCTTCCTTTCACTCCCCCTTCTGTGGGTGTGAAGCGACAGAGGCAAAAAAATAGAAGAAGAGAGAAACGGGCGTCCGTCTCCTGCAAAAGCAACAACGGTCCCTTTTTATCTCTCGTCGGAGGGCCCTGACGACAGCGCCCGAGCGAATGAAGAGGAGAAGTGTGTGTGGGCTGGTTGGGGGGATGAGGGGGAGTTGGGGTGGGGGGGTGGGGGGGGGGGGGCATACCAAGGGACTGGCCACTGCTCTGGCCTGGAAACTGCTCGACGATGTCTCTATGCATCAGAGAACAGCCACAGCCATTGTTGGGGCTCACTGGGGGAGAGATCCAGGTGGGATCTGGTAGTTGTGTGTCTCAGCATTTTCCCTGTGTGTGTCCACATGAGGACCTGCAGTACGTTATGGGCTGTGGAGCCTGTGATATGTTTTCATAACACGTTAGTTGTAAGTTCCAAAGATGAGTCCTGTGCATTTGAATCTTTGTGTTACCTTATGGAAAGTGTGGACACACCTGATTGAATCTGCTATGTTTTTCATTATCTTTAAACCATTTTGATCTAAAGGCTTAGGCTAAATGCTTGAAATTTTGTCTCGACTTAAACAAATATAAATATTGAAGTTGATGCCTATGCGTGCATTTCTTTCCAAAGACTTTGCCTTTCCATCAAGGCCAAGCCTGGCTATGATCTGAAATACATGATCATCTTGATCAGTTTAACCCTTTTTTTGGTCACAGCATAATTATTGTGTCATTCTACAGTTTTGACGTCTATTATTATTCTAAAATGTGGAAAAATAGTAAAAGGGAAGAAAAATGCATGTGGGCATAAACACATACAATTAGCTCCATATTTGGACAGCAATGCATTGTTTGATGTTTCACCTCCATACGCATCACTTTGGCTGTGAAATGACAGTGGCTATGAAGTCAATAGCAGACTGTTGGAAAATGTTAGCCATGTTGAATAAAGTTTTAAAGAACTACAGCGGTTTATCTGTAGTAGTTGTGTTAGTATACGGGCAGATTTAGATTTTACTCAATGAAGCAGGCATTTTGGATGCTGTAGTGACAAATTCTTAATGCCGAGTTCTACAAATGAGGATTCAGCTGTAATTATACTTGGAGGGAGGCTGTATTAAGTATCAGTAGTCTAGTCTATTAGTCGCCAGTCTGGAGCGTACTTGAGAAATGCACAAGACACACTTTCCCCTAATAACAACCATCAAGTTGCTCTTGAGCAAGGCACTTGTATATACAGTGCACCTGAACGCAACATGCAAGATGAATAAGTGTCCAAATGTTCATGACATTCTGGCCAATACGCCACTTCTGTTATAACATTTCAGACTGAAATATGGAATATCTTTCAATAATCTTTATGACTAAAAGGCTCAAAGTAATCTCATGTGTAAGAAATTACTGTTCTACAAAATCAGAAGTGTTGGCAGGTATAATCTCCAATGTGTGGCCCTTCATTTACTTGATGTAAGTCAGTATGGCCCTCAGGAAAAAACTGTTGCCAACCCCTGGTATATACAGTACAGTGGGAATTGGGAGACAGACAGTGAATGGGGACATAATACAATATATACAGTGGGAATAGGGAGACAGACAGTGAAGGGGACATACTACAGTATATACAGTGGGAATAGGAAGACAGACAGTGAAGGGGACATACTACGGTATATACTGTGGGAATAGGAAGACAGACAGTGAAGGGGACATACTACCGTATATACAGTGAGAATAGGAAGACAGACAGTGAAGGGGACATACTACAGTATATAAAGTGGGAATAGGGAGACAGACAGTGAAGGGGACATACTACAGTATATACAGTGGGAATAGGAAGACAGACAGTGAAGGGGACATACTACAGTATATAAAGTGGGAATAGGGAGACAGACAGTGAAGGGGACATACTACAGTATATACAGTGGGAATAGGGAGACAGACAGTGAAGGGGACATACTACAGTATTAGGGGTGTCACGATACACTCAGTTCACGATACGATACGTATCACGATACTGGGTTCACGATAACGATACGATACGATACGATTTTAACAATATTTTTTTAAACTTGAATAATGACAATATATGACTGGAAAAGTAGTATTTTATTTGAAATGCACAAATACAAAACATGCTGTTGTGGGAAATTGTTATTACAATAACAACTAGAAAAAACATGAGATTGGAGATAAGGCTTATCTTGAAATAGAATGAGTTACACCGTCACTTAGATTTACTTTGAACTAAAAGGTTTCTCAGCAGTATAAATTCTCATTATGCATCTTCAGTTTTTCTTCAAACTCAAACAACAAGACTTTTCTTAGTCTATTTTTTATGCATCTTCAGTTTTTCCTGTCAAGTAAACAGTTTTGCCAGAAACTCAATTGAATGGTTTCTCTCCTGTATAACTTCTCATGTGTCTCTTCAGAGACTTGTTCAACTGAACTACTTTCCACACATTGAACTTCAACAAACAAAGACGTTTCTTTGTCTACTTTTGGAAAAAAAAAAAAAAAAAAAAAAAAAAAAAAGTTTTTTTTTTTTTTTTTTTTTTTTCACGATATGAGATTTCATCTCAACGATACATATCGTGACGTTTTACTATCGCGAAATTTCGTGGGACGATATATTGTGACACCCCTATACAGTATATAAAGTGGGAATAGGAAGACAGACAGTGAAGGGGACATACTACAGTATATAAAGTGGGAATAGGAAGACAGACAGTGAAGGGGACATACTACAGTATATACAGTGGGAATAGGGAGACAGTGAAGGGGACATACTACAGTATATAAAGTGGGAATAGGAAGACAGACAGTGAAGGGGATATACAACAGTATATACAGTGGGAATAGGAAGACAGACAGTGAAGGGGACATACTACAGTATATACAGTGGGAATAGGGAGACAGACAGTGAAGGGGACATACTACACTATATACAGTGGGAATAGGGAGACAGACAGTGAAGGGGACACAGGAGAGAAAATTGTTGTTATGCCTCGGCACCAGCGACAACCGTGGCCAGAGACGACATGTTTTCAGGTTCGCCCGCCCCATTCTCGTGAAGGCGATATCTCTGGAATGCCTTGAGGGAATTTCTTCAAATTTGGCACAAATGTCCACTTGGACTCAAGAATGAGCAGATTATAATTTGGTGGTCAAAGGTTAAGGTCACTGTTAAGGTTAAAGTCCCATTCTCAGTAATGCAATATCTCAGGGACGCATGAAGGGAATTTCATTACAACTGGCACAAACATCCACTTAAGCCTCTTTTAGACCAGAAGTCAAACTGTAA
>NC_139623.1:96245125-96247625 GCF_964638095.1 Poromitra crassiceps | reverse complement strand
CTCAGTGGTTCACAACATGGGGTCTGCTATAACATATATGGGTTAACTCAGTGGTTCACATCATGGGGTCTGCTATAACATATGGGTTAACTCAGTGGTTCACAACATGGGGTCAGCTATAACATATGGGTTAACTCAGTGGTTCACAACATGGGATCTGCTATAACATATATGGGTTAACTCAGTGGTTCACAACATGGGGTCTGCTATAACATATATGGGTTAACTCAGTGGTTCACATCATGGGGTCTGCTATAACATATATGGGTTAACTCAGTGGTTCACAACATGGGGTCTGCTATAACATATATGGGTTAACTCAGTGGTTCACATCATGGGGTCTGCTATAACATATACTGTATGGGTTAACTCAGTGGTTCACATCATGGGGTCTGCTATAACATATGGGTTGACTCAGTGGTTCACAACATTGGGTCTGCTATAACATATGGGTTAACTCAGTGGTTCATAACATGGGGGGCCCTATCTTCTGACAGGCGCTATCCCCTATTAGCGCTTGCGCACCTGTTTGCACGTGCCTTAAGGCAGGGAAGATAGCAGTCCGCCTTACGCCAGTGTCCAGGTGTTATGGCGAGTTTTGCACCCCAGCACCGGCAGCATCCCCACCTCATGGGAGCATATTATTATAATGATTTATACAGAAATGTAACTGTTTAAAAGTGATATAATTGTCTGGTAGATGTGACCCATGATTTCTAAGTTAAAACAGCCCCGAAATATGTTGGGGATGCAATTCTCGGCGGGCATGCGGAAACGTTCACGGCACGTGCTGCAGACGCAAATTAGAGCTGTGCCAAAATCATCTGCGCCCCCAAATGCCTGCGCAAACGGGATGTGGGCGGTCTTAACTACCAGAATTATTCACAGGCATAGCCAGGCAATCCTGAGCATTACGTCAATCAAAACCAATCAGATTCCCGTCTCGCAATGGCTGTTTGCGCGAGGCATGCAATATGCTGTAATTCTCTCCATGCATAATAGAGAGCGAGGACAGAGAGAGCTTATTGACAGATCGTCTGTGGTGCCAACGACCCTCCGGGTTATGAAGGTAAATAGCCTATGTCCATTGACCAACAAGTTTTCTGAATTCATTTCCCTCTTTGCGATGTGATAAAAGTTTCTCAGTGAGTTATAGTTGATTGCCTCACTGAATTATGTGCTAATACCCAATTTTAGCAGCATAATTTGATGTATTGGCGTGGCAAGGCTGTGCGTAATGACATATCCAAAAGGAATTCTTTTTTGCACTGCTCTGCGCTGCACGGAGATTACGGTGCACTCCCGGCGCAGGTATTTGCGCGTAAAAGTAATTGCGCGCTGCTGATGATAGGATAATGCCATCCATCCCCACATTTTAGCGCTGAAACGCCTGCTTTGGCTTGTGGCAGCCTATGCCCAGTACAATTATCACAGGCATGCGCTTGTGTCCGCCCCCAATTTGCATTGCGCACGGCATTAAACGAGCGCAAACACTAAATTAGCGCTGTTGGGAAGATAGGGCCCGGGGTCTGCTATAACATATATGGGTTAACTCAGTGGTTCACAACATGGGCTCCAGGGGTACTTCAGGGGGTCCCCAGCAAAATTATCAAGTGTTAAATTTCACCATTCATTTACAAGAAGTCACAATTAGAGAATGTAGAAGAAAATACTATTTTGATGATAGTTCCACTGTTATGTCTCTACCTACAGTAGGCTGATGATAGTTCCACTGTTCTGTCTCTACCTACAGTAGGCTGGTGATAGTTCCACTGTTATGTCTCTACCTACAGTAGGCTGATGATAGTTCCACTGTTATGTCTCTACCTACAGTAGGCTGGTGATAGTTCCACTGTTATGTCTCTACCTACAGTAGGCTGATGATAGTTCCACTGTTATGTCTCTACCTACAGTAGGCTGGTGATAGTTCCACTGTTATGTCTCTACCTACAGTAGGCTGATGATAGTTCCACTGTTATGTCTCTACCTACAGTAGGCTGGTGATAGTTCCACTGTTATGTCTCTACCTACAGTAGGCTGATGATAGTTCCACTGTTATGTCTCTACCTACAGTAGGCTGGTGATAGTTCCACTGTTATCGCTCTACCTACAGTAGGATGATGATAGTTCCACTGTTATGTCTCTACCTACAGTAGGCTGGTGATAGTTCCACTGTTATGTCTATACCTACAGTAGGCTGATGATAGTTCCACTGTTATGTCTCTACCTACAGTAGGCTGATGATAGTTCCACTGTTATGTCTCTACCTACAGTAGGCTGATGATAGTTCCACTGTTATGTCTCTACCTACAGTAGGATGATGATAGTTCCACTGTTATGTCTCTACCTACAGTAGGCTGGTGATAGTTCCACTGTTATGTCTCTACCTACAGTAGGCTGGTGATAGTTCCACTGTCTCTACCTACAGTAGGCTGATGATAGTTCCACTGTTATCGCTCTACCTACAGTAGGCTGATGATAGTTCCACTGTCTCTACCTA